>NC_037669.1:190606206-190685641 GCF_003255815.1 Theropithecus gelada
TTGAGACAGAGTCTCGCTTAGTCGCCCAGGCTGGAGTGCAGTGGCGCGATCTCGGCTCACTGCAAGCTCCGCCTCCCGGGTTCACGCCATTCTCCTGCCTCAGCCTCCCGAGTAGCTGGGACTACAGGCGCCCGCCGCTTCGCCCGGCTAATTTTTTGCATTTTTAGTAGAGACGGGGTTTCACCATGTTAGCCAGGATGGTCTCGATCTCCTGACCTCGTGATCCGCCCGCCTCGGCCTCCCAAAGTGCTGGGATTACAGGCGTGAGCCACCGCGCCCGGCCCCTGCTGACACTTTCTAAGAGGGATTCCAGAGCAGATTTCCTAATCCATCCTCCCTCCCTCCACCTCAAGTCGGGCTGTGTGACTTGGGTTAGCCCTCGACCTCTCTGAACCTCTGTGTCCTTAAATGTAAGAGTGAATAATGGCAGCTGTGATGGTCAAAATGGGATAATGAGGGAACATGGTGTACACTCTGCAGCTTTGTTCGGATGTGGGAAAGGGCAAGCAGGATGGTGGCCATGATCCTGAGGAAGACAGTGGCGGTGACGGTGAGGAAGACAGCAAACCTTTGGCTCGTGGCCTTTCTGGAGGGGACATAAAGCACTTTGCAGTCGTGCTGCTTACTTTGATGAAAAGAATGAGGGGCACCCATATGGGGAGAGCAGGGCAGAGAAGGAGCAAGGCACCCTTTCCCCAGGGCCCCTGTGGTGGGGAGGGAGACAGCAGTCAGCACCAGCCTGCACAGCCCTGGGCGACTTGCTGCGCAGGAAGCCTGACCCTGAGGGCTGGTCACTGGCCACCCAATACAGGTGCCCACCTCAGAGTGACCAGTGCCAGAAGCCAGATGGATTGGGGGTGGAGGGCTGGGGGAGAGACATGAGGCACGAAGCAGTTAGGCACCAAAGTAGGAGTTTCTAGACCTTTGGTCAACAAATATTCAAGGAGCACCTACTTGCTCTAAGTGCTGGAAATGCAGTGATGCGTAAAACACAGAGCCCGCTTTGTGGAACTTAGCATCAAGAGAGAACGACTGACATGCAAACAGGCAATGCTAGTGTCATGGGATGTGTGCTCCCCAGGAAATGGGCTAGGCGTGTGGCACTTGGGGCACAGAGGGACCATCTCATTCGGACAGGAAAAGAGGAGGCTTCTGGAAGAAGTGGACAAGAACCCAGGCTGTACAGGGAGGGACCTTCCAGGAGCTCAGGAGAGCTGCCAGGTAAAGAGTAAGTGGCGGTGAAGGAGAGAGATGAGGCTTAAGAGGTAAACAAGGGTCAGGTCATCCTGGCAGCCCCTCTCTGCTGGCTCATTCACTCTCACTTACATCTTCCATTCTGCAAATGGTGTGAGCAACCATTTCACAGGTCCTGTGCTGGGTGCAGAGACTGCAACGGTGAGCAAAGCAGACATGGGTGAGTTGAACAAAGGTTGTAACTGGGAATGGAAAGCAACTGGTAGATTTGAGAGATCACAAATCAACTGTATTTGGACGATGGTGGTGAGAGAGAGGAAATGATTTCAGATGATTCTCAGGTTTCTAGCTGGGTGCCTGGGTGGAGAAGGTGTCCCTCCCTGAGGGGGAAACACAGAAATGGCAGCAGATCGAAGGACGTGGGGGAAATGTTGACAATGATGAGTCTGCATTGGTCTTGCTTGTTTGCAGGGCTGGGATAGGGGCTAGGTGGAAGCTGACAGCCATCCGGATGACAGCAGACCCCCAGATGAAGATACAGAGAGCAGTGGCAAGAAGGTGGCAAGAGATTGGCTGCCTGAATCCCAGTTAAAAGGAGCAGGGTTTAGGACAGGGTTCCAGCCTCAGCTGGGGAACAAGAGTGCTAAAGGCAAAAGGCCAGCTCATTCCAGGTGTTTCGGGTACCAGGACTGTGACAGGAAAACCATGTCAGCCCCTTCTTGCTGGTGGACCGGTCAGGCCCAGCTGCAGGAACCCTCTGTCTGGATGAAGCTTGCACAGCTGAACGCCACCAGCATCTACATGGTGTAGTCTTCTGTACATTAGGCCCCCGCCTACCACCACCACTAGATCCCACACGGCACTTGGCACAGGGCTGGTCAGATAGTAAGTGCTCAATTAATACTCTCCTGGGAGCGGATAGACTTTCAGCCAAAAGCAGGAGACTCCAGTGATGAATGCGGCATTAGACCCTTACTGGGCCCTCACTGAGTTGCCTTTGAATTGAATTGGAGCTGCTGGTCTCCTTTAACCACATTAGGAGAAAGCCCCATTTACTAAATACCCTCTCCCTGTCCACCCTCCACAAAGACGGCAGTTTCAGTGACAACCTTTAGTCTCCGGCGTTCAGGTCAGAGACTCAAGCTTACACCCTTTGAAACCCCAGACATTCGGCCTACAACTAGATTCCCTAAAGTACTGCCCTGTCGATGAAGTCCAGGCTGACTGCTTAACGTAAATACCCACAATCAGGCTGAAATTGAAGTCCGGGAACACATGAGAACAGACAGCCAACCAGAGATGGAAGGGAAGCATTTTCTCTGCTCACGCGGACCCCCTTGGGAGGGGTCTCATTTGAACAGGGAAGTTTCAAAAGTGTATACCAAAGAAAGGCTATTTAATCAGTGAGTAGGACAACGTGGAAGGCAAAACTAGAGGGACTGGGTCATGATTTTTGGACGCTCATAACATGGGCAAGATCTCATACAACAGAACAGAAAGGCTATGGGTGGCCAGCTGCAGGACTGCCCTACTCAGAAGCATGGTCTCCTCCCCTGCCCATCACGGTGGGTGACCTGCACTGGCACCTCAGAGCCGCCACCCCTGCAATTCACTATGGCACAGGGCACAGCACCAGGGCTCCTCCTTCAATCCCAGGGCCGTCCTTATCCAGCAAGGCTCAGCTCGGCTGGTCTTCTAAGGCTGGAGACGAGGTAGCTGAGAGGGAAGTGACTTGCCCAGATCTCCAGTTTAATGGTGGCAAAGCTGAGATAAGAACCCTGGTCTCTGAGTCCAGTTCTGATGCTGCTCCCCACTTGTGCTGTGAAGAGGACTGCCAGCAAACTCAAGCTCATCCGTCTATGTTTCTCTCCAAACAGAAAATCGTTTATTCCTTGTCATCAATCTCTATCACTCTCCAAGCAGTTGATCTATCTTGAGTCATGATTAGGATGTATTTTGTGTATACAGAAAGAATATTAGAGAAACGACAATAGACAGAGGCGTGGATTCGGTGGTATCAATACATCGCACTGTGGTTAACCGCAGGTGAAATTTTGGCCTCGTTCAATTTATTTTAAGATAAAAACTACTTCTGTAAACCAGGCGCGGTGGCTCGCACCTGTAATCCCCACACTCTGGGAGGCCGAGGCAGGCGAATCATTTGAGGTCAAGAGTCCAAGACCCGCCTGATTGACATGGTAAAATCTCATCTCTACTAAAAATACAAAAAAATTTACCCAGGCGTGGTTGTGCATGCCTGTAGTCACAGTTACTCGGGAGGCTGAGGCAGAAGAATCGCTTGAACCTGGGAGGCAGAGGTTACAGTGAGCTGAGATCACACCATCGCAGTCCAGCCTGGTCAACAGAGCAAAATTCTGTCTCCAAAAAAAAAAAATATATATATATATATATACACACACACACACACATACATATAATTTTTGTAATGCATACCCTATTAAATGTATCACTGATTATTTGATTTTTAAAAATATAAAAATATTTAAGTATCACATAATTGGAGTCAGAAATCGATTTGCATTAAAATATTCAACTTAATATTTTCCATTTCAAAAACAATAAAGTAAATGGAAAAAGTATCTTAAAAAGAATTACAAAAATATATCTTTATCTCTTTTCAGATGCTGGATCTGGGACAGCTCCACTGGAACCTGAGATGCCCTGAGGGTGTCCCAGTGATATAAAATATGAGGAAAGCAGAAACAACTAAGAACCAGACTCTAAATGTGGCAGATTCTAGAACTGAAGTGAGCAGCCAGGACTTGCCTGACATGCCCACTGGGAGTGCGGTGCTGGCAGCCTGGGAATACAGCCCAGCCGCCACGCCACCGGGATGGGAGTGGGCCCGGCGGACTTCCTGCCTTTTGGTCAGACAGACTGCCTTCCTGAATTACGAGGTCCAGGAAGTGTGGTGACGGGGTGGGGGCGGGTGGAGAGGTTGCACGTGTCACTTACCACCCCCATATGGCCCTCTTCCTGACTGTCGCCTCCCCTCCTCACTTACAGACCAGTTACTTAATCCGCCACATGACGAGATGGTATCTGGGATCTCTAACGGCTCTGAAATCCCACAATTCTATGACTGGTCTTAGATACAAGACCGGTACGAGATAGGCAAACCCTGGCTCCGCCCGCAGTTTGCTCCATGTGATACACTGTTCACACCGAGTGCTAGCAGCAGGGAAGAAGCGGTAACTGCTCTGTGTTCAGCACTGAGCCCGCACTCAGCAAGGTGATGTGTGTTACTAGGCATCGTCACATTTCGTGCCCATGTGGGTCTTCCTAGCACCAGTCAGAAGACAGAGCTTAAATAGTTGGAGTAAGTTGCCCAAAGGCCAGCCCCAGTTTCCCTGAATCTCATCATGCTGGACACTGGACTATTTCTGGAGGTTTAAGGCTGAGAAAATCTAAGTCTGCATCCTCTCCCACTCCTCCTTACACTGGTATCCCTGGGAGAAACCTCGACATTACTCCCAACTTCGCTTCTCCCCAGGAGCAGGATGATTTGTCTGACTCATGAGTTTGGGAGAAAACCTGCACCTGTGGGGCTCGATCCCTCTGCCTCTTGGAGCAGAAGGCAGCCTTCTGTGCTGGGCTCCAGCCTGGGGGGGGTTGGCAGCTGGCCAGCTGCGCCAGGCCCTGGCAGGTAATAAAGGCTGTCTGTCCCAGGCGTGATGTATTAGCACAGCCTGCCTGGCCATACCTGAAGCCGCATCTTCCTCCAATTTGCTGAGAAAGGAAACACTTTCTCTCAGTTGGTTCTGGACTCTGAAAGAAGAAAGGGTGTTGTTGTTCATCGGGCTTCCTAGAGCCCCACCACAGGGACACCTGGTGCAGCCCTGAAGGGAGGAGATGTCAGCAGGTTTAGGGATGGAGACATCTCAGAGCCAGAAGAGAACTTCTAGCAACCCAGCAGAAATAGAATGAAGTCACATAGGTGACTGTCAATTCCCTAGTAACAACATCAACAAATCAAAAGAAGCAGGGAAAATTAATTATAATAATACATTTTACTGAGTTCAATCGAGCAGATGATCATTTCAATATGTGTTCAGAGTGCACGTGTGGCTAATGGCTTCTGTCATGGACAGTACAGCCTTAGGGCCTCCTATGCCTGAGGGGATCTGCTCCCTTTGACAATGTCCCAGTGCAAAGACTTCCAGGTGTGAAGAGGTCTCAACCTTCTGAATCACTCCATTTACGTGGTGGGCATTTCTGGTTGTTAGAAACACCTCATCTTCCATTGGCCCCCATCCCCCACTCAACTCGCTTCTGTCTCTCTGAGAGACAGCCAGAGTGGAACACATTCCTCCAGAAAGGTCCTCAGTCTTTCTGGAAATGCCTGTCTCCTGTCTTTCACCGGCTGCTGCCTCCCTGAGTCGTTGCCCAACATTGGTATTTTTTGGTAGGACAAAGCTTTGGTGTTTTTCTCACTTGAGAATATTATATTTGTAACTGTTGTGGACACCTGTTGTTTTTTGACGACTCAGCATCCTGTCTTCCTAATTTAGAAGAATCCCAAAATAGGTGAGAAGTACGACCCCACCTCTGGCCCCGCCTCCTGTCACGGAGGTGGAAGGGTCGCAGACCTTCACTTTCCACACCTCAAGGCGCTCAGTCAGTCACCCATTCATGCCTGAGATTGTGAATCCAATAGGAAAGTACAAGGACATGGAGATTGTCAGAGCTGATGTATGATGGTGGCAGCAGAGTCAAGAGTCCAGCAGAGAGGCAGCAAGCATCCCAGGGATCCCATGATTGAGAACCAGCTTCTGTGGTTTAGAAGCAAGGCACCAACTGGTATGAGAAGCACAGACAGATGGTGCCCTGGGAACACTGGCTGTCACATGCTGGAGGAGGTTTGTTAGCAATCACCTTCCCTCTATGGGCCTCTATTGGAGAGAAGGCATAAAGATTATTCCGGCTATGATTCCTGAGCTTTTAATATATTCGTTCTGATGATTAAGAAATATATCTGTCGGGCGTGATGGCTCACGCCTGTAATCCTACCACTTTGGGAGGCCGAGGTGGGTGGATCATGAGGTCAGGAGTTCAAGACCAGCCTGACCAACATGGTGAAACCCCATCTCTAATAAAAATACAAAAATTAGCTGGGTGTTATGGTGTGTGTTGTAATCCCAGCTACTCAAGAGGCTGAGGCAGGAGAATTGCTTGAACCTGGGAGGCGGAGGTTGCAGTGAGCTGAGATCGCACCACTGCACTCCAGCCTGGGTGACAGAGCGAGACTCCGTCTCAAAGAAAAACAGAGATATATCTGAATGTGACATGGAAAGAGGCTCAGAATATCAGACAGACATTTTACTGTAGATCTTGAAAACAGCTCTCCAAAACTAACTCCAGATCCACCCTGGGGTTCTCAACTCCACATGGTTTTCTAAAGTTGAGACCAAGACTAAGATGAAGATCTATGCCTCCCCCTGATGCTGCCAGGACTACTGTTCCCATGGCTACCTTGAGACACAGCCTGAGGCCCTGGGTGTTTGTAGTGGCAGAGTACAGCAGAGGACTAGGAGTCAGAACAGTCTGGATCCTCATCCCAGCTGGGCCTCCTGATGTTGGAGGGCTCTGGACAAAGGGTTTTCATTTGCTGGGTCTTAGTTCTCCACATGGACAACAATTCACTGTATGAGTTTTAAGGTTCTTTTCAGTTCTGACTTTCTGTGACTCTGAATCCAGTAGGAGCTATTATTTCCTTGATTCCTGCTTACTGTTTTCTTCCCTTCTTCTCTGGCTTCTGTATTAAAACATTATATGTTTATGAATGGATAATCAAAATGCGGTGTATCCATATCATGGAATATTATACAGCCATGAAAGGGAATGAAGTACTGAAGCATGCTACAACATGGATGAACCTTAAAAATACTAGGCTAAGTGAAAGAAGCCAGTCTCCAAAGATCACATGTGGTATGATTTCATTGACATGAAATGCTCAGAATAGGCAGATTTATAGTGACAGAAAGTACATTAGTGGCTGCCTAGGGCTAGGAAGAAATAGGGAGTGACTGTCAATGAGTACAGGATTTCTTTTGGGAGTTATGAAAATGTTCAAAAATGGATTGCAGTGATGGCTGTACAACTATGTGAATATATGAAAAACCTTTGAATTATACATTTGAAATTGGTGAATTGTATGGTATGTGAATTGTATCTGAATAAAGCTATTTAAAAAACAGGGAAGAAGTTTAAGAGAAATCCAACATATTTTAAAGCTCTGCTCATGGCATTGGAGGTTAGCCTTGAAAATTAAATCCACTCACAGTCCAACAATTCTATATTGTTTGGGTTTTTTAATTTTTCCCCGGTCCGTTAACCATTATTAAATTGATTCATTTGAATGTAACTACTTTAAAATCACCCCTTCTTAGAAGGTCTAATTAGCAGTCTAATGGGATCAGAAAAAGGAAAAATGGGATCTGACAAGTTTCCATGCTTGATTTCAGAATTCATTCAGGTAGTGTCTCTTTTCTCTAGACTCTTTTGTTAGATTCTAATGGAAATCCTATCTGAAGAATTATTATAGAACAGTGCAGCTCATACTTTAATGCGCACTCAAATAACGTGGAGATCTTGTTAAAATACAGATTCTAATTTAGGAGATCTAGGGTGGGGCCTTGGAGTCTTGAACTTCTGACAAGCTCCCCATTGATGCTGATGCTGCTGGCCCATGGACCACACTGCAAGCTGCCAGGCTGCAGAACACTGTTTAATATGACTACCGAGCACTTGCAGTGTGGCTAGTCTGAATAGGGACGTAATGTAGGTGAATGAATGAGATAATAGAAGTGATGTCAGTCTAAAATATATACTAGTTTTCAAAGACTTAGTACAAAAAAAGAACATGAAATAATTTTTATGTTAGTTGCACATTGGCATAATAATATACTGTGCTGGGCATGGTGGCTCGTGCCTGTAATCCCAGAACTTTGGGTGGCCCAGGCAGGTGGATCACTTGAGACCAGGAGTTAGAGACCAGCCTGGCCAACATGGCAAAACCCTGTCTCTACTAAAAATGCAAAAATTAGCTGGGCGTGGTGGTGCACACCTGTAATGTCAGCTACTCGGATGACTGAGGCACGAGAATCGCTTGAATCCAGGAGGTGGAGATTGCAGTGAGCTGAGATTGTGCCACTGCACTCAAGCCTGGGCAAGAAAGCAAGACTTTGCCTCAACAACAATAATAATAATAATATTCTGGACACATTAGATTAAATAAAATGTGTTATTTTTTAAATTTCAAGTTTTATTTATAGAAAAGACTGGGAGCATCCCTCTCTCAATTATTAAACTCCCCTTTTTCCTTAATAATAGATTTCCAGCTGGGCATATGGTAGCCACATGGAATAAAGACTGCATTCTCCAGCTTCCCTTGCAGCTAGGTGAGACCTTGTGATATAGTTTGGACATTTACCCCAGCCCAAATGTCCTGTTGAATTGTAATTGTAATCCTCACTGCTGAAAATGAGGCCTGGTGGAAGGTGTTTGGATCATGGGGGAAGATCCCTCATGGCTTTTGGTGCTGTCTCCGTAATAGTGAGTTCTCACAAGATCTGGTCATTTAAAATCATGTGACCCCCTCCCCCCGCCCACTCTCTCTCTCTCTCTTGCTCCTGTTTTCTCCATATGAAGTGCCTGCTCCAGCTTTGCCTTCTGCCATGACTGTAAGGTTCCTGAGGACTCCCCAGAAGCAGGTGCTACTATACTTCTTGTATAGCCTGCAGAACCATGAGCCAACACAACCTCTTTCCTTATTATAAATTACCCAGTCTTGCGTATTTCTTTACAGCAGTGCAAGAACAGCCTAACACGCTATATGACTAAACACTGCATGAAACATAGGGAGACAGTTGTGCAGCCTCCAAGAACCTTCCTTAAGAGATTACGTCAGTTCACCCCTTGCCTTCTTCTTTTTCATTCCTTCCTCCATCCTGCTGTCTAGAATGAAGAGACGCTGCCATCTTGGACCATGAGATCAAGGCCATGAGTGGACCAACAGGATGTAAATGTCATGAGGGCAGGGATTTTTGTCTTTTCCCCACTCCCCAACTGCCGTTATCCCAATGCCTAGTTGGTGCTAAATAAATATTTGCTAAGTGAATGAATGAATGAGCAAGCCTGGGTCTCCCATACGGGGGAGGCAATGTCAGCCCCAGACCACCCACCTGGACTTTTACATGAGTCAGAACCAAACTTCTACCTCGTTTATACCAAGCCTAATCCTATCAATACAATTTTTTAAAGTCCTATAATTGTTTTAGGCCATATAAAGTTTACCTAAAATGTTAAGCTAAACCTCGGTAAATTGAATTATGTTTCTAGTGCATTGTGATATTCATTTATTAAAGTTGTGGATTATTTTACAAAGCCAAAATCCATCAACTTGTATGCTTAATAAGTTGAAGTTTTAGTAATTCGGGTTTCTAAAACCAAAATATGCCTCCAACAGTACTTTCTCACTAACAATGCAAAACACTGTACAAATTTAATCCAGCAATGATTTTCTTAACAGCTCTAGAACATAATGTAAGTGAGTTAGTATCAAAGGCAGCATCTTATAAGATAGAGATGAGCTAATTTCCTTCCCCAACTAAGGGGAAATTTTCCATTTCATTCTGTGTCCTTACACTTCACTGCTCTTAAACTGAATAGGAATTTTGTATCAGAGAGGTTAGGAGTGGCAGACTTTAAGCAAAAACAAGTGTCTTTTTCTACTTTTTAAGAAAAACATTTCATTTCATTTGCTCAAGTTTTCAGCCCTGCTGACCTCTGAGAAAATTTACACCTTTATGCATTGCTTTTCTAAAGAAAAAAAGAAAAAAAAAGCTTTGAAAAAAAAAGGACTTGATTAATTAACTTTGGAATGCAAACAGGTGGGGGTAAAAGTCCAGTCAACACTGTGCAGAGCACCGTGTCCTCGTCTCCTATTCTCAGGAGAACAAGAGGAGCCGGTAGGATTTCAGTGAACCCGGACAGGGCAGGCTGGACTACTGGCAGGGCTGGGGGTGGGGGTGGAGAGAGGCAAACAGAGAGACCCGGATGGACCAACCCTAGGTGTTTGCACTTGCGACCTTTTCAAGGGCAATGAGAGTTATCATCACCTGTCACAGGAGGACAAAAAGGACACCAATGTGATTTTTCACCCTTCCTGTAGCCTTATTCTTCCTGGAGGCCTTATTCTTCATTCCAAACTCACTGGGCTGAGGGCTTTGAAGTCGCAGAGGCCAAAAATCAGCTGTGGGTCTGTTTGTTTCATGAGTGGCCCCACACTGACACGCCAGCGAATGCCAGCTTCCACTGGAGGGTCCTGGGGCTGCAAGGCTCTGTTCTGTGACACAAGAGGAAATCCAGAAGAGGCCACTTGACTCCAATACAGCATCCTTACTTGCCATGCCACTACCCTTCCGGGCTGGAAGCCTCATGTTTGCCATGAGCCCATTGCCTGGGTATTTATGATCAAGGAAGCTTTTTATCAGAAGGCATCTGAAACCTAAGTTTCCTTTTAGTTGGAAAAAAAAACACAAAAAACTTTTCTCAAAGTATACCATTGGTGCAGATTTTCAGAGCTGAATTCCAAACAGAACTGAGTAACATGCCTCTAAACAACGTGTTTAAAAACTCTGGGGTCACGAGATACATTGAATGACTGATTTGTGATATCTTGGAGAAGATGGAAATTCTGGCAGGGAGACAAGACATAACTGGCATTAAAGTGCAAGAGATAAGAATGTATATAGTGAGATCCATCTGCGAGGCTAAGAAACATGTGCCAAGCAAAGAATGCCAAAGGATGACGCTGGAAAGACCAGTGGATAAGGCTCTGGCCATGAAACTGGACATTGGCCCACTGCGAGTGGGGAGCCATTGATGATTATAGAGGCTGAGCAGGACAGGACCAGATTTGTTTCTTGAAACATAAATCAAACGGCAAAGTGGATAAATGGATGGCACAGAGAGCCAGAAGCAGCAGCTACTGCAAGCCCACAGATGCAAAACTCGGAGCAGGCAGGCTCATGGAGCTGCTCGGCTACTTTGATGGTTGCTGGTCCTGAGGTGGAGGGAGAAATCCCGATGCAGAGGACGTCAGGTTTCTGGCTTGAGACCTTGGGAGATGGAGAAGAAAGAGCAGTTTGAGAGGTGGAGGGTGGAGATGAAGAGGTCATTTTGGACAGTGTGTTTAGGTGCCTACAAGAGTGGCAATGGAGGAGACACTTCTGCAAGACTGCTTGTGTTTATAGGAGCCTCCTTTTTCCAGATTAAGGGATATCTTTCCACTTATTCCCACAGTATCTTCATATGTCACAGGGCAAGGGGATGCTGAGGCCCAACCTGGAACTTGACCCTCAGCACAAGTGGCTTTCAGTAGTAACAATGCATTCTTCCAGGTAGCAATTCCCACCATCTCATCAGCACCTACTATGTGCCCAGCCCTGGTGCCCAAGCTTTCCACTCTCTGTTTATCCTATAACAGCCCTTTGAGTGAGGTATCACCGCATATTTCAAAGGGGCAAACTGAGAGCTAAGACTGAAAGAGCCAGTTACATGCCCAAGTTTTCACAGCTAGAAAGTAGCAGAATTGGTGCTCAAACCAGGCCTACGCATTCCCTTCTATGAGACTGCACTCAGCACATTATATCACCGCAGGCAAAGGTCAGAATTGAAGCCTAACCAGTTCTATAATGGTATTATTTGCAAAACTCATTCATTCATTCATTGAATTAACACTGAACTCCTATTAATATACAAGAACTAGAAGGGTATATGCACTAATATATATACAAAATATAAATGTGGTCAACCTGACATGGGTGTTGGGGTAGAGATAATGCTTGTGGTTGCATAAGCAAAAATAACAGTTTTGGCCTTCAAGGAGTTCTAAAGCAGTGGTCAGCAAACAAAGACCTGGGGGCCAATTCTGGCTCATTACCTGTTTTTGTGAATAAAGTTTTATTGGAATCACAGCCATGTTCATTCATTTACATATCGTCTATGGCCACTTCTGTACCACAATGGCAAAGTTGAGTAGATGCCACAGAGATCATAATGTCCCACAAAGCTTAAAATATTTATCTATCCCTTTATTTTAAAAACTGCCGATTACAGGTCTAGAATCAGAACCACAGAGGCCATGGAATACAATAAAATGTAGATTATTAAAAAGGCACAAATAAAGAGCTGTGACCAAGTCGAGAAGAGCGACTAAAGCCGCAGGCAGGATGTACTCAGCAGGAGGTCTTCAAACTGGGCTTTGACAAATGAATGGGATGTTAGCAGCAGACTCCAGTCCGGAGCGCATCCCCCAGGCGGGCCTGCGCACGAGCCAGAATAAGATGGAGGATGCTCAGATGCTCGGGAAGCAGTCATTCAGTTCTCTTTCCAGAGGAGCAAAAGTCATTGTAGTGGGCGGTACTCTGCCACCACTCAGCTATGTGACCTTGAGCCAACCCACTTACCTCCTTGTCCCCTGACACCAGCCGTCTCTCACTGGCCTAGCAGGCTGAGAGAAGCAAATGTGAGGGAAAAAAATACCTGAATGACTTGTGAAAAGTTTAAGCTGTCTGCAAACCTGGAGGGTGTTCACGGCAGTTGTATGAGCTGTATGTGCACACAGACAGCCTCGAAGATAATCATGCACAGAACCTACAAGCAAAGGCCGGGTGCGGTGGCTCACGCCTGTAATCCCAGTACTTTAGGATGCTGAGGTGGGCAGATCAAGAGGTCAGGAGATCGAGACCATCCTGGTAAACACGGTGAAACCTTGTCTCTACTGAAAATACAAAAATTAGCTGGGCATGGTGGCATGTGCCTGCAATCCCAACTACTCAGGAGGCTGAGGCAGGAGAATCGCTTGAACCCGGGAGTCAGAAGTTGCAGTGTGCCGAAATTGCGCCACTGCACTCCAGCCTGGGCGACACAGCGAGACTCTGTCTCAAAAAAAAAAGAACTTAAAAGAAAAACTGTCAGCCCTGGATGGAAAGCTGCCTTTGTCCCTGGCTGAACACATACTATTTTAAATACATTCATTCAATGAAGCTTGGTAAGTTTCGAAAGCGGCCTCCCTGGAGAGCAGTTGTCCTTCAAGCTGGGCATGTGCGGACGTCCGCCCCACGGGACTGCAGTGTGTGCTTCCCAGGGTCTGTGCCGGAGGACTGCAGTGTGTGCTCCCAGGGGTTTGTGCTGGAGGACTGGCCCAAGGAACACATTTTGTCTGACGCCATCACAAAGGGGTCTTTGCGTATCCTCAGCCAGCTGGCCTTGCACTGGTAAACGCTGTGTTCCCTGCTCCCTCGCCCTTCCTCCAGGAAGCACCTCCTTCTGCCCCAGCCTGGATGATGCTTTTCCGCTCACACCCTTGAACCCACATTCCCAGCCCAAGGGGGAGTCCGCGGCCCCGGCAGTGCAGCCCGCAGCACCTGGCTCGCCTTCCTCTGCCCTGGGCCAAACCCTCAGACGCAGGAGAAACCAGAGCTTGCTCAGCTGGCCAGCACGCGGGTTCCTGTCCAAGTGTTTGTGGCTGGGGTTCCTGCTGACGGAAGGGCGGCCTGCAGCTCTCCTCTGACATCCCGAGAGGTGGCTCCCAGGGCCTGGCCGCCAAGCACGTCCAGCTGGCACCCGGCAGAGCTGCCGCCGCGGCTGCACTCTGCGCAGCTGTCCGTCGACATTCACAGGGACGCTGAGGTCAGGCTGAGAGAGCTATAAAGGGGATTCCTTTGGGAAGAGAGGAAGCTGTGAATCAGAGCAGAAACGCTGGAGCTCAGGCTTGTCCTGGGCAGATGGCCAGAGCCTGCCTTACATACACCCCACCTTCCAGACTGATGGACCCCCTCGCTCTACTGAAGTCCGCCTCCCTCACCACCTGCGAACCTCCGCCGGTGTCCCCTCACCAGTCTCTACCCCAGAGCTTCCCTTGGCCTCAGGTGCACCAGGAGCAGAGCTCAGGCACACAGATAAGAGCCTGCCCTGGGCTATCAGGACCTCACGAAATTTAACTTCACGGAGCTTCCCTTTCACAAGTGCAACTTGGAGAGTGAGAATACTTGCTGGGTATAATGTGTTTATTTTCCCATGTTTCAAGGGCTGTGACATAGGAAACGGAGTCAGACTTATGCTATATAACTCCCAGGGTCTGAATAAGCATAACAGAGAGACAGAGTTTAAATAAGGAAAAACCAACCCACAAAATAGGCTGTCCCAGAAGGTAGTGAGTATCCTGTTACCAGGGGTATTCAACAGAGATTGCTTGCAGAAACTTTGAAGTGCTAGACTGTAAACTCCATGAGGGGAGCACCCCACATCTGTCTCCATTCACTGCTGCAGACACAGCACCCAGCGCAGTGCCTGACAAACAGTCACTGCACCGAAGTACGTGTGGCAGGAAGGGAGGAAGGAAAAGCGGGAAGGGGATAGAAGATAAAGATGGAGGGAGGACAAGAGTTTGAGTATTTTGCAGAGCAAATTCTTCCTTTAAGGGAGAGATTGGACTCTTGAATCCAGCTGTCTCTGTTTCCACTGTTACGAGGTAAAGATTACAGGTGCCCTCTGCAAAGGATGTTGTGATATTAGCTGCAAAACACAGCCGAGCAGCTGCCCTCAGAGAGCGCATGTTTCCTGGCAGAAGCCTTCTATCAGAGCACTCTCCATCCACAGCCTCCCTGGCTTCCATCTTGTCATTCACTTCTACGGAACCCCGAAAAACACAGAGTCCCCTTTGAAAGATGCAGAGCCCGAGGCTCCAAGACAAGTGAACGGTCGAGCTGGGACATCCTCAGGCTCTGGGTTCAAGGTCCAGCACCCCCTCTTCCCATGCCTGTCAGTCTGTCTCACTGCTGGCCACAGGTTCTTCATCCTTGAAGACGGATGTTAGGGTCTAACAGAACACCTGGTGTTTAAGTATCAGAAGTTCCCCTATCTTTTGATAAATGCACAGAAAACAGATAATTCTCCAAAAATTATCCTCTTTCCCTGCCTCACTCCGGACAGAGAAAATGTTTGGATGTTACCACAAATTGCAATCACCAATAGAGGATTTGGGAATATCTCCAGAGGCAAGTTTACTTTTCACAGGCTAGTCCTCTGGATCTCCCCGTTGGATGAAGGGATGCGACATTCTTTCTTTCTTTTCTTTCTTTTTTCTTTCTTTCTTTCTTTCTTTCTTTCTCCTGGGACTTTTTTCCTTTTCTTTCCTTTTTTTTTTGGGGGGGGGCAGGGACTGGAGTCTCACTCTGTTACCCAGGCTGGAGTGAAGCGGTGCGATTTCAGCTCACTGCAACCTCCACCCCCGGGTTCAAGCAATTCTCCTGCCTCAGGTCTTTTGTGAAGGTCTGACCAGCTGACGATTAGGTAGCTCCGGTGCTTGTTTGGCCTCAGATCCATGCCCTACCCTCCCTCTACTCTCTTTTCATCACAAGGGACCTATCCCTGCACGCTGCATTTGCCAAGGTCCCCATCTCCCACTGCCAGGAGACTGGGAGGAGGAAGAGGGAGGAAGCTCTCTGCCTTTGACTGCTCCGCCTTTGGGCCCAGCCCTGCCAGGGAATCTTGTCCGCGGTTTTAGCTCTCGCCGGGTTCTGGAAGCACCACCTCCTCTCCGTCCGCAGCCCAGAAACGGTGCCTCCCTGTCCTGTGCCCTCTAGGTCACCTTTCCCCGTGTTTGCGCTTTCCTCTTTCAGTGTCTTTCCAAGCAGTTTCCCTCTATTCAGGTCTCCAGAACGAATTATGTTTTCTACCTGGACTCTGACGGTCTCTGTGTCAGAGTGAGTTTGTTGAGGCCCAGCCCAGAGAGGGTTAAAATGACAGAAGTATGGGACAGTTCAGTCTTGACCACCACCCCGAGGGTCAGAGAGGCAGGGCCAGGAAGGAGGTTCCAGGAGGGAAGGTCAGGTCTGTATTGGCCTGTGCGTGCGGAGGCCGCCCAAGTGCAGCCTTGGCTCTGTGTGGGGACCAGGCGGCCTGGAGCCGGCCCCAGCTCTCCTCCCACAGGCCCCTTTCCTCTCACGCTCAGCTGCATGAGGCCCCACCAGGCCTGGCCTCCTCCGACGCTATGACACAGTGTCGGTGCCTTCTCACGTCCGTGGGCCAGACCGTGTGACTCAGCCTGTCAGGGCTCTGAGCAGTCCAAGCTTCCAGGCCCGTGTCACCTCCATCAAGGCAGGAGAGGAGGGGCCAGGTCCGCGTCACCTCCATCAAGGCAGGAGAGGAGGGGCCAGGTCC
This sequence comes from Theropithecus gelada, assembly GCF_003255815.1. Lineage (NCBI taxonomy): Eukaryota > Metazoa > Chordata > Mammalia > Primates > Cercopithecidae > Theropithecus > Theropithecus gelada. The sequence goes on from NC_037669.1 coordinate 190,622,650, forward strand.
GCGTCACCTCCATCAAGGCAGGACAGGAGGGGCTTCCTCAGCAAAGGAAGCAGGTGTCTTTCCTCTCCACTCCCAAACCCAGGCCATCCGGGATGCAGGGGAGAGAGCCACAGACTCTACCTTCTCCTCCCCCACGCACCCCTAAGGCCTCTCACTCCCTCAGGCTGATGGGGTCTGACTGGGACTTCTTTCTCTCCATTTTTTTTTTTTTTTAAGATGGGAGTCTTGCTCTGTTGCCCAGGCTGGAGTGCAGTGGCACTCAACCTCACTGCAACCTCCAACCCCCAGGTTCAAGTGATTCTCCTGCCTCAGCCTCCCGAGTGGCTGGGATTACAAGCACGCACCACCACGATCAGCTGATTTTTGTATTTTTGGTAGAGACGGGGTTTCACCATGTTGGCCAGGCTGGTCTTGAACTCCTGACCTCAGGTGATCCACCCACCTCGGCCTTCCACCGCGCCCGGCCCTGACTAGGATTTTTAATAGCTTTACCCCAACAGGGACCCAAGGAGAGGCTGAGAGTGTTATTCAGGAGCACAGACGCACCAGGTAGGAGGGAGGGAAGCTGCACCTGGGCTTGCTACGTGCCAGCCCCTGAGCTAAGTTCTGGCACGTATTTCATGTCATCTCATCAGGCTATAATGGGAGAGAGTCAGGCCCCTAAAAATGCAGCAGGCCCCCTTCAATACATCTTCACTGGCTCCTACTCATTCTGCAGGGTTGAGTAAACTATGGGTCCTGCCTTCCAGGAAAGTGAAGGACATAAAGTCTGGAATCACCCAAACCTGCCTGGTGTTTACTCCTACAATTAGTGTTTACATGACCTCTGGCAAGTGATTCTTGTCCCCCGAGCCTCAGTTTTCTCATCTATGAAATGGGCATCATCATAATCTCATCTCGTTGAGTTCTTGAAAGTTTCTCTGTTTTCTCATCTATGAAATGGGCATAATGTTTTCATCGCATTGAGTCTTGAAAGATTTGTGTAAGTAACAAGCTTAGCACGTAGTGAACACTCTTCAACAAGTTTGGGCTGTTTCTTGTTGAATTAATGAGTCTAGGATACACCTTCGGTCCTATGATAGCATCTTGGAGTAGGAAAGCATTTGGGAAGGCCACCTCACTACTTCTGTCAACCCGGAGAAGCCTTCTGACCCTCACACAGGATAAAACGCAGCTCTTCCTTTCTCATATTGGAAATCTCCAGTGACCTGACCTTAGCGGCATCTCACACGCCCTCAGTCCCCCAGCAGGCCCTGCCACCACCCCTCAGCATTGCCGGATGTGCGGCTGAGGTCCAAGGTTTGGAGAGTTTCCGGGACTGGCCGGGTCACCCTGCGGCTCGGCCGTGTCTGGCAGCCCCACCCTTCCTGGCAGCCAGGCCCTCTGAAATTCTGCCAGCGCCGGGAGAGGGGGAAGGTCTTGCTGGGATGGGGGAGGGCGGGAAGAGGGGAAGCACGGGCCAACTTTGCCCTCCTGTCCAGCCATGCTGAGAATCAGCCCCTGGCAGTGCCGACTGCTCCTCCTAGTGGGGAAGGAAGCTCTTCCTGGCACCAGGACAGAGCGCCTCCACCAGGCCTGCTAGAGGATCACACCTCCATCTCATCCTAAAGCCCCCAACAGCCGAAAAAGCCCTCCCACATCCAGTTCCCCCAGTCACTTGGTGATTTTCCAGGAGGCACAGTTCTAACGCCCATTTCACAGATAAGAGCATTGAGTCCATCTCTGGCTGTGAGGCTATGGCAGGGCTGGGACTGGAAGCAGGGCCTTTCCTTTGACGTCTCGTGGGTTTCTTCCGGAGAACCACTTTGTTTTTGTTTTTGTTTTTGTTTTGTTTTGTTTTGTTTTGTTGAGATGGAGCTTCTCTCTTGTAGGTCAGGCTGGAGCGCAATGGAGTGATCTCGGCTCACTGCAAGCTCCGCCTCTGGGATTCAAGTGATTCTCCTGCTTCAGACTCCCGAGTAGCTGGGATTACAGGCGCCCACCACCACGCCTGGCTAATTTTCTGTATTTTCAGTAGAGACGCGGTTTCACCGTGTTGGCCAGGGGGGGCTCGAACTCCTGACCTCAGATGATCCACCCACTTCAGCCTCCCAAAGTGCTGGGATGACAGGCGTGAGCCACCGCGCCGGGCCCAGGGCACCACTTCGAAAATTGGCATAGAGGAAGAAATGGCCACCTACTCACCCATTGCCCACCCCTTTCCGTCACCACCCCTCACACAAGCCTGGCCCCACCTTGACAAGAGGACTGCTTCATTTCTTTGCCCTGGGTCACTAGAGCCAAGTGCCCCAGGGTGCCTGATTAAAAATGTCCTTTCCTGCCCGATCATCCTGCTTCTTCAAGCTCCACCCATCTCAGGATCAGCCTTCCCTTCCAACCGCAGGCCTGACCCCGCTGCTCTACGGGAGGAAAAGGCATTCTGTGCTTCGTGGTCGGATCCGGGGTTCAGCAAATCTCATCCTGGAGCTACCTCCATCAAAGACAAGTTGTGCAGAGGCCCGGGGCAGCTCAGATGCTTGGGTGGCGGTGGTGAGGCACGGCTCCAGCCCTGTCAACAGAACCACAGAGGTCTTCAGGCTGCCCGCCTTGAGAGCAGACTCTGTCACCCCTGCCCTGGCAAAGACCAATTGGAAAGAAGCCGTTTTGGAGCCAGTCACTCATTAAGGAGGGGGAGGTGGCGCTTGCCCTGTCTTCTTCCTGAAAACAAAGTCCTTCCTTTGGGCTCTCCGGAGACCAGCCTCCCGCACTGAATGCAGCCACAAGCGGCCCCCGGCGAGCCCCAGGTCCTGGGGACAGGCCCCAGAGGCCTGGCTTGGAGACCCTGGCTTGGAGGCTCTCCCAGGCCTCAGAGCCTGCTGTCTTCCCTGGGATAGAGGGGAGGGCCTGCCACCCGCCACCCGCTGCCCGGATCCTGTCATGGGACAGAGCTGGGCCTGAGCTCAAGGACAGAACAGGCAGACAGTGATCTGTGCTTTCTGGGAAGGCAGCCAGTCCTCATGCCCTCGGGCTTCCGGGCACTGAGGATTGTGGCCGAGCAGGCACCCGCCGCTCTGGCTCGGCCCCCTCCAGGCCCAGGGTGGGTGGGCACACCCCATCTCTGGTATCCAAGCCAGAGAGCTGCAGCAGGAGGGCCCTCACACTACACTCTCTGCCTTGCCCGCGGCTTCATAAACTAAACAGTACAGCATCGAGGGGAGCGGGCACGCAGCCTGAGCTCTGAGCCATGCCAGCCTGTGCCCCAGGACACACTGAGGCAGCTTTTGGTGGGTACACCCTGAGCATGTCTCATCCTTTCCCCCCCAGTGAGGCTGAGCTGCTCAAGGGCATGGGAAAAGCACTGATTTGGCCTCAAAACAGCACTGGGGTCCAGTTCCTGGGCAGTGCTGCCATCCACCTGTGGGACAATGGTGCGTCATTTCATCCCTTGAGCCCGTTTCCTCAGCTGTGCCGTGGGGCAGTAACCTCTGCTGTGCACCTGCCTAGTTGCTCAGTCTTACGGCATCAGGCAACTATGAGAGTACCCAAGGCATGATACTCCCACGAAAACTTCTCCCTACTTTTTTTTTTTTTTTTGAGAAGAGTCTCACTTTGTCTCCCAGGCTGGAGTGCAATGGTGTGATCTTGGATCACTGCAACCTCCCCCTCCCGAGTTCAAATGATTCTCCTGCCTCAGCCTCCCGAGTAGCTGGGATTACAGGCATCCACCATCATGCCGGGCTAATTTTTTGTATTTTTGTAAAGACACAGTTTCACCATGTTGGCTAGGCTGGTCTTAAACTCCTGACCTCAGGTATCTGCCCGCCTCGGCCTCCTAAAGTGCTGGGATTACAGGCATGAGTCACCATGCCCATCCTCTCCCTACTATTAAAGCAAGAGTTTTATAAAATCTTATTGACCTGGTTTCATTATTCAATTTCACATATGAGGAGAAATGAAGACCAGGGAGGGTGTAAGTCACCGGCCCGCAGATTGGAGCTGTCCTCAGGCATCCCTGGAGGCCCAGCGAGCAGCCCAGCCAGGCCAGCTGTGGTTGACAGAGTTGGTGTCTGCCCACCTGAGGGCAGGACAAGTGGGTAACCCCAAGCAGAGCCCCAGGAGGGAACTGCAGGGGGCCTGGAGCTCACCTCTCATTCTCTTACTTAATGGAGAGACCTGCCCACCTCTCAGAGGACGCAAGGCACTCTCCTGTCCCGCTCTCCCTCTGGGCTACTCAGAGCAAACCGAGGGAACCATGTTTCTAGGAAAGTAAATGGAGCTTGGACAGAATGGGGAAGGGGGTCAAAACCAGGTGCAGGAAAACCATGTCAGGTGGTTCAACCCCGATGGTGAGAACTATCTTCCAACAGCCAAGGGCAGTCCTATAAGAAGAGATTGGACTCGATCTGACCCCAAAGCGTCTGATGAGGGCTCTAGAGCAAACATCTGTGGAGGGCAGAGTTTGACTGCTATGGGAACTTTCCAACAGAGGACGGACTGAGTCCTTGGCCAGCACACCTCCGGTCACTAGAAGTGTCCGTGCTAGTCTGTACACACACGGTGGTGGGAAGGTGATTCTGGAAAGGAGATCACGAGTTAAGGATATCAGAGGATCCTCCCACTTCCTGAAGATTCCAGGCTTCTCTGTTCACCGCGGGCTGTGAGGTTATCCCTGGTATTAATTAGCAAGTGCTGCCTGAGAGGGTTATTTAGAACATAAGTGCTTGGCCAGAGCACGCTGCTGGTGCCGCCCCAAGCGCTACACATATTGTACACATTATCCACATGTAGGAGCGGCCTGGGCGTCCATCAGGACAGGCAGTTTAATGGGTTATAAATGGTTCTGTTCCCACATAACTTTCTGCGTATGCAAAAAAAAAAAAAAAAAAAAAAAAGCATCTCTTTACTCTCTCTGTGTAAGAGCCCACGGAGGCCCCTCACACTGACTGCCACGAAGTTCGCATGTGGCCTTTGCGGTGCCAGGAAAAACAAGTCCGCGCACGAAAACAACCCACCCTGAAATGCGGTGGGCCGATTGCTCAGGGCGGGTGGTCTCCCAGCTGCCACACACGAGTTTGGTGCGTGGCGTTCACCGGCCAAAATCCAAACCCTAGCCACCCGAGGCAGGAGGGGAGGAAGGCGCCAGGCCGTGGCCCATGCCGAAGGAGGTTGCCGTCGACTCTTGAGGCTGGAACTGCAAGGCTGCGTGGAGCTTCCTGCCTATCCAGCCGCCCCCTCAGCCTGGAGCTAGGCCAGCAGGCGGCAGCTGTGGACCGGCTGCAGGTGTGAGGAAACCAGCAGCCAGGCACCAGGAGGGTGGAGGGGTAGCCTTCATCTTAAAAGGGGGCCCAGCCCAGGCCCCCAGGAAAATGCAGCTCTAAATGACAGGATGCTGGGCTCCTTCAGGCAAATTAATGTCGTCAGACCAAGTTACATTTCATCCTGTTTTCATCTGAACCACAGTGGATGTACGTGGGAGGGGCGCACGTGCTCAGAGGTCACCGGGAAGAAGTGAAGGACAGTATCTCAGAGGACCCGGAAAACAAGAGCAGGAGAGCATCGTGCCCAAGGCCTTTCCTGGAGCAAATCAGTGGCAGAACTAGATCTACAGCCACATCTCCAGAGTCCCCATTCTCTTTTCCCCAAGCTCCATGCCACCTGAATGACAGGTTGGAGAAGGTAAGCCCAATCTGATACCTGCTGTCTCTGGGACCCACTTGCCGTGGTTCTCTCTCTCCTCCCTCTTCAGACCTTGGAGCCAGTGCTGTGCCCTCTGCCTGGGATGCTCTTCCCATCTCTGCAGCCGGCTCCTCAGAGCTTCCCCACCTCTGCTCAGATGTTGCCTCCTCCAGGAGGCCTTTCCTGACGGTGCTCTCTCTGCATCACTGCCTCATGCTAATTTTCTGTAAAGCACTCTCTGATGTCTCCTTGTTTGTTTCCGTGTGTGTCTCATCTGTCTCCTTACCTGAAAATTTAAGCACCAGGAGAGCAGGCACCAGTAGGGGCTCAACAAATAGAGTTGAATGACCAAAAGAGAGAATTTCGTGTTTAACTGCAAAAGCCCAGAGTGCCTGATGATTATGAACACTGGTGGAGATATTGTTAAACTTACACTTTGAATCATGCAAGCTTCTCCCTCTGGTGACTCACAAGGTCCCTGCTGGCACCTCCAGGCTTTGTGCTCACAGAACCTGAGACTTCACAGGGAAAAGAGGACAAAAGTGGTTTCCTGGTTCCTTAAAGAGCAAATGGGATTTTCTGAGAAGAACCTTTCTTTGTTTTCCTTCTCCCTCAAGAGAGAGGGTTCGCAGCCTGCTCTTCCCTCCCTCCCGCCTCCCATAATTGCTTCCCTCCCTCCTTCTTCTTCCATCCTGCGTATTTGTCATTCTCTGCTTGTGGCAAATTGCTTTTCACCTTTGAAAACCAAGAATGGTGCCACCGATGACAGCCTGGAAGTGTTTTGCAAGCAGGGAGGTGTTTAGCAGTGGAAAACACTGTCGCTGACTCTCCCATTCGTGGCATCACTGAAATTGGGTTTACTAAGCATTTATGGACAGCCTATGAGATGGGTACTGTGGAGGACAGCCTGGCGATGCAAAGGTGGGTCCTGCCTCTTAGGGACTCTCAGGCCAGAGATCATTTTTACTCAAGAGATGTTTTATTAAGTGCTTGCTAAAGGCTAAATACCGGTAGGCCTACAGTAAATGAGGACTAGCCTTGCCCTCAAGGAGTTCATTGTCGTGTGAAGAAGGAGAAATTACCACTGACAATTTTAAACTTCAGTTTTTCATTCTGTGAAGGGAGGCATGCAGACGAAAGCAGAGAGTGGCAGGGAGCTAAGGGAGCAGACAGGAAGTTCAGCTGCACAGGAGAGGTGGGAGCTGGGCAGGATGAGGTGAGGGTGGTCGTTAGTGGGAAGGGGCATCAGGCAGACAAACACCAGGCTCCTATTACATCTTCCACTGTACGGGGCAGAGGTGGGCATGAGCTCGCTTGACCCAAGGACTGAAAGGAGATTCTTGTGACCGGAAAAGAAGGGAGGAAGTGGACAGCATGAGCCGAGCCAAGGCTGCAGAGGCTGGCAGGGGAAACACGGAGGCCAGGAGGCCAGGAGAAGGTTTGCAGAATGGTTAGTGTTCTATTACAACAAAAAGCCAAGGGGGCGGAGAAAGACAAGGCTGAAATATCTGTTAGGCCCAAGATCATGCTAGCAAGGGGAGTCCAGGGAACCTGGGGCTGAAGGGCTGTGGGTGTGGACCCCAGTCTGGAGGTTGTTGCAGAGTAAGTGATAAATGACAAGGGCCACAGCAGAGTGGCAGGGGTGGGGTGGGGGTGGGGGAGTGGCGTTGGCAACTGCAATAATACTAACACCATGGTCTTCCCGCTTCCCCTTCCACCACATGAAGCCTCCATTTCAAATACCCTCTCAGACCCCTCCCCCGCTCTTCCCGACTCCACCCCTCTTTCTGCTCCCCACTGGAGATGCTGCCAGGAAAACAGAGGTTCTGGAGAACACGTTCATTCAGCTACAGGGAGAGGGGGAGGCTGAGAAGCCAGAACAGCCAGCTCATCCTGAAAGTGGAGGCCCATGAGGTCCCTTTCTGACCCAAAAGATTCCCACCCCGAGTGAGTCTGAGCACACACATGTGTGATCACACACACACACTCATTCACTCACTCACTCGAAAACTTGCCCCTTATTATTTACCTGAAATTTCAGCATCTGGAAATTAACTGGAATAAGAAAATCCTTTCCAAGAAATGTGCATTCTGACTCATGCCTTAGAAAGGAATGGTCTGGCTGGGTGCAGTGGCTCACGCCTGTAATCCCAGCACTTTGGGAGGCTGAGGTGGGCAGATCACTTGAGGTCAGGAGTTAGAGACCAGCCTGGCCAACATAGTGAAACCCCGTGTCTACTAAAAATACAAAAAACAAAAATTAGCTGGGTGTGGTGGCAGGTGCCTGTGATCCTAGCTACTGTGGAGACTGAGGCAGGAGAATCCCTTGAACCTGGGAGTCAGAGGTTGCAGTGAGCCAAGATCCCGCCATTGCTCTCCAGCCTGGGTGACAGAGTGAGACTGTCTCAAAAAGAAAGGGGAGGGAGGGAGGGAAGGGAGGGAGGGAAAGGAGGAGACCCTTGGGAACTGGGAAGTGTAGCTGATGATGAAATATTTTTTTTCTTTGAGAAATGCAGGCCTGGCTCCAATCAGCTAATTTTTCAGACCTTTGATCCATTGATCCTTTGGGCAGTCTGGGCTTGCTTGGTTCAGTGAGAGGCAGCAGAGGATGGGAGAAATGGCACAGGGCTGAGAGCTGTGAAGTCACTGGGTGAGTCCCTTCCCCTTGCCAGGCCTCAGTTTCCCAGTCTGTAAAATAAGGGGATTGGAGGGACTGACTCTAGGACTGACTCTGACCTTTTCTCTCCAAGCGTAGGTGAGCGGTGTGACCACACCAGGCCAAGGAAGAAGCACGTGCCCAGCCTGCCATCTGCCCTCCTGTCCTGGAGCCAGCTCTTTCCACCAGCTTCCTTCGTCTTTTAACACTTGGTGAAAAGGAATGACACGTCAGTCACAGCCACTGGCCAGTGCTCACGGAGCATCTGGCAGGAGGAAGCGCCTTCCTGGCTGGCCTCCCATTCATCAGTCAGAGCCGCAGGCTGGGCCAGGTAAGGTTTCAGTGGCTGCTGATGGCGGCTGCCCGGCAAGGGTTCTGGCCAAGTCCGCCCCCTCGTTCCTTTCTAACTGGGCTTTGGGCAGCTTTCAGGACTTCCCAACTCGGCGGCATGCCCACTGCCACAGTCCCCACCCGCCCTGCAACATGAGGAAGGCACGGAAGCCCAAGCCAGGCAGAGCAGCGCTCCCTGCATCACCCACAGGCAGCCCAGGCCTGGTTGGCCCACTGGGGAGGGCAAGGAGGGGAAGCGGGGAAGGAAGGCTGTGCCAAGGGCTGTACCTGTGTTTCAGGGGCAGCTGTGGAGCCTGAGCTGGGAGGCAGCTGAGAAAGGCAAGAAACAGGAAGGGGGACAGAAGTCTCCTGGTTGGTGAGCCAGCTCTGCGGCAGGCAGAGAAAGCAAGAGAAAGGGCCTCTCCTGCCCCCATCCTAACCTCCCAGGTCCTCCCCAAAGGCTCCGAGCCCTTCCCCAGACACTCTCCAATCTCCTCCCAGTCCCCGCCACCATCCCTCCAGCCCCGATTTAGAGCTGGGCAGTCACGGGACAGACTCTGGTTAAGCCTCAGAAACATACACCCAGCAAGGGGTTTGGATTTTCTCCTTCCTACCCTCCCTCGAGGCTCTTCCGTGGAGGAGGAAGAGAAGCAGATCCAGCCTGGAGAAGCCAGGCCCCGAGGCCCTCTGGCACCCTGACTCCAGCACCCTGGTCTAACGTGCAGTAGGAGAAATGAGGTCTGGAAGGGCGAACAGGCAGTTGGCCCCCCATAAGGCCTTGGCCTCAGGCCCTGGCTGGATTGGCAACAGCTCTTCTTGGCTCAGACAGGCTCCCTTGGAAATAAACCTCTGTTACTCACTTCTTTCCTCTAGTTGGCTGACAAGGGAGTCGAAGCTGTTGGCTCAAATCCTTTTTTTTTTTTCTTTTTAACCTCTCCTCCATTTTTTTTCTGCTGCTAAAAAATTTGTTTTGCAAGATATAGTATATGGCTCTTTTACTTCTTGAAGTTTCCTTAAGAAAATAATGGTGCTTACAAGAAAATTGTGATGACTCCCGGCGTCTGCACAGGACTCCGCTGTGTGTAAAATGCTTACCTGGATCTTTGCAACAGCTCCAAGCTGCAGACAAGGCAAGTTGTTATCCTGTGAAATCCCAGGGGGACTCTGAGGCTCAGAGAGGAGAAGCAGCATCCCAGCTCACACTGCTGGCAGGGTGAGGGCTCAGGGACTTGGATTCCGCCAAAGAAGACCTTGAGCAAGTTTGTGTGTGGCCCCTCTTGGCCCCAGCAGCACAGCAGGGAAGGAAGCCATCCTCCCACAGCCAAACCCCCTTTATCCCCTGGGCAACCTCAGAGAAGGGGAAGCTGGTGGCACATGGATGTAACTAGAGCTGAGGAATACTAGGGGAATGAACTCCTTAGGCCCCACAGGGACAAAAATGTATCCCCTTGTCCCCGCCAACAGGGAAGGGGAGTGCCTGGGGCTACACTACTTCTTGAGTAGCTACTGTGCGTTCAGGCAGTCTGCAAACATGACTGCCCAGGCTGGAGTGCAGTGGCGCAGTCTCGGCTCACTGCCACCTCTGTCTCCCGGGTTCAAGCGATTCTTCTGCCTCAGCCTCTGGAGTAGCTGGAAATACAGGCATGTGCCACCACGCCCAGCTAATTTTTGTATTTTTAGTAGAGATGGGGTTTTGCCATGTTGGTCAGGCTGGTCTCAAACTCCTGACCTGGACCAGGAGTTCAGTTCAGGTCACTCCTGACCTGACCTGACCTGATCCACCCTCCTGGACCTCCCAAAGTGCTGGGATTATAGGTGTGAGCCACCACCCCTGGCCAAACATTACCTCCTTTTAAACATAACAGCAAACTTCCAGGTGGACATTATTCCCCTTTTATAAAATAAGTGAAACCCAGAAAGACGAAGTCATTGCCAAGGCAACACACGGGAAGATGTGGAGCCATATTCAAACTCAGGTCTTTTTGACTTCAAAGCCTATGCTATTTCCACTGCCCCTGGGCTGCCACTCCCTGAAACCACCTGGCCCACTGTGCACAGTCTCCCCTGTGGAGGGAGAAGGCACAGACCACAGAGTGAATGTCGGCAGGCAGTTCCACGTGACCTCGGACAAATCTCGTCATTGAGTCTCAGATAGAGTCTCATGCCCAACACGGGGCTGGGCTCACTGCTTGAGCTTGAAGGTCCTTCTGATGTTTGGCCATCCTTTAGGTCTAACAATCCTGGGCTAAATACTTAGAATACATTCTATTCAGCTCCAAAAATCCTTCTTTGATTCCCTTCTATGCCCCTCACACAGAGCTAGGAGTCAGAGCAAACATAAGCCGTACTTGGTTCTTATCCTCACTGGGCTCCTAACAAAAGGTGGATAGACCATGAGAATGACATATGGGCTTCTTCTGACCTGCCGTTGCTGTCGGTGAAAACAGGTCATGGAAAGATGGGGAGGTTGCAGTCATGACAGCTCAGAGGGCTAGAGGTGGGGACTCAGCAACCTCCTCTCTCTAGGAAGGGGCAGGGGATCTAGGATCCCCACTCTCCTGCCCAGTCTAGAAGGCCCTCAGAGAGAGTGCCCTTTAAGGCATAATTGACAGAAGGAGTTCCCTCCCAGCCGCCCACCTACACTGGGGTGTGGGCCTCAACATACAGGACTCTTCTAGGGGTTAGGCTGGGGGTTACACAGACAGTCACACCTCTAAGGCCAAAAGGGAGGTGACAGATGTGAGGAACCCACATGTTGAAGCAGAAGGACCCTCTGGGTAACCTCAGTTTCACGCTCGTTCCCAGAGCACCTACTCTGTGCCATTCCCTGTGGCAGGGCCAGGAGAGAAGGACCTCAGAAGGGGAAGTCCCAGCCTTCGAGGAGCTCCCAGGCCCCTGGGACAGGTGGACTGTCTCTGGTCCAAGGAGAAGTCAAGGGGGCAAGAGCAGGGGAGACAAGGTGCCATTGGGCATGGTGGGGAGCAATCGATTCTGCTTGGGGGGCCAGGGAAGGCCACATGGAGAGGTCAGTGAGGGACTGAGAGGGTGGAGGGTCTCTAACAAATGGAGTTGGAAGGAGAAAGGCAGGGACAATCCTACAGAAAGAGCAATAGAAAGTGCAGTCCGAAACCCAGCTCAGCCACACTGCAGCCCTGGGCTCACTCAGCTTCTCTGAAGCTATTTCTCCATCTTCAGAATGGAGAAAATAACTCTCTAATCCTGGAAAATACCCTCCTGTGCACGCTCCTCTCACACCTGCCTTCAAGGACTGCGCTTTCTGTCTTCTCAGAAAGAGAAGTCTACTCTCCCTACTTTCTGTCTACTCTTCCCCAAGACGTACCCTTTGGGAAACTAGAAACTTACAGAAGAGATATAAATCATAGAACACAAATGGTGGGACAACCCTTATTGTCAATCAATCAGTGTATCTGGACATTTTACCAACAGGGAAACTGAGGCCCAGAGATATTGCTTGACCTGCCCAGGGTCAGGGACCAGAAGGACTAGAAGTTTCTTTTCTATTGCAGCCCTAACCATGTTTGTGAGGGTGACACCTTTGGATCATCTTTCTTTTGAGGGGAAGAGGTCAGCCTTTGCAGTCCACCCCATACCCTGGCTCCTCTCTCCCATTCACGGCAACTTTTTGCATCCACCCTGTGTCACTGGCCATTGCTGTCATGTGTCTGGGTCAGGATTTATGGTCTCAGTCCCCAGCTATGGAAGTCGGTATCAAACTAGTGGAATAGCTCCTGCCCCTGAACCAAAGGCCCCAGAATCGGAGGAGGTTTCAGCCTGTCTCACTCATGGGGCCTGAGGGTAGAGGTGAAGGAGATGAGTTCCTCTGCCCAAGGCAGCCTCCTTCCGGGGGTGCCTGTGTGGAGGACTGACAGGTTAGGGCTTGCCAGGGGAGCCAAGGAATCTCAGTGACTGGCAGGAGAGGAGATGGGTCCATGAAAAGGTACACCAACCATAGGTCATCCTGGGCTGTGAACAATAATTGCTCTCTTGACTAACATCCCTTAAGACCCAAAGTTTGAGTGGTAGAAGTCACCAGATGATACCCAGGAGGACATTTCCAGGCTGAGGCTGTGTCTGTCCATCATGCAGGGAAGAACAGCTGTCAGAGTTGGGGGTTGCAGCCTATACCTCTCTGTGGCTTTGCTTAGACTCCTATTACATCTTTCACTGTACATCCACCCCTGGATTCTCTAAGGGTTGGAGCTCTTTCTCAGGGGGCAGGCAGTTAGGGGAAATGCCTTGGGGAGAATTTAGGCATCCCAGGCCTCAAAGCAAAGCTACAAAGCTAGGAGCTAGCTGCTACTTGGCTGCCACCAACTCGCTAGGAGGGCACTGGGAGCGTGAGTGTGAGCGTGCACAGAGGTCAGCAGACATGCCTGCAGCCCATGGCACTCTAAGCCCCTCCAACCTGCCTCTCTGTGTTGGATTGACTGATGCTTCAGCTTGGTGGGTTTCCCAGGACTCTGGGACCAGAGCCCTGTTTTGGTCTCCACTCACAAGGGGATTGGATCACGCCACAATGCTGTAGGTCCGGCTACCCTGGGAGGGGAGGAGGTCATGGCCAGGGTGGGGTCTTGGTGGCACTGAGAGACCTCTATCTGCAGTCAATAACACAAAGCCTCGGACTGGAAAGGACTTCCCAGGCCATCTATCCGGAACCCCTCATCCTATGGAGCCATCCTGTGGACAGCTCTGAGGTCCAGGGTAGGGTCCTGCCTCTCACGACTGAGGAGTGAGGGATAGTTTGGAAACCCCGGGCGAGTCAGGAAGGTTTTCCTCTATTTGGGAGGAAACACTGAATCAGCAGCCCTGGGGAACTGGCCCCATGATAGGGTGGGAGGATACAGGAGAGGAGTCTGCAAAGCACACCCATCAGGCGCCTCCTCCATAGACCACCCATGGCATAGACCACCCCTCCACCCATGTGATCCATCCTCCATGCACAGTACACACAAAACCAACCTCAGAGGCCAAACGGAAATTCCTAGCCCTCGTTTTGGCCAATAATTGCCAGTGCCTCCCTCAGAAACCACTCCCTGGGCTTCCAGGGAAGCTGAGCGGACCAACGAGAACGACGTCCTGGCTTTTTCTGACCTGCTGCTGCCGTCGTAGGTGACAAGAGGTCACGGGAAGAGAAGGAGGCGGGAGAACATGGAGGTGAAAGCAGGGTCACTCCGGCTGAGGGCTTAGGTTCAGAGAATCGAGGGTTGCTCTTGACGGTCTCTCCAAGATTTTCTAAAACACCAGGCCAATCAAGGCATTTTTAAAAGCTCCAAGTTGTAAACAAGGGGCAAGAGCAGAGCCGTCGTTCTCCCATTGTAGTGAGTACCAGCATTACCTGGGGAGGTTGTAAAAACGCAGATTCCCAGCCCCTTCTCTAGATTCAGAAGGACTGGGTGAGGGCCTGGCACCCGCATTCTAGCAAGCCAGCTGCTTCTGTGATTCAGGCCGGGTGGGAGAGGCCAGAGGAAGACGTGCTAAGAACCCAAGGTGGCCTGAGTCACCAGGGAAGTGAAATTGTCACAAGCAGCGACATCTCAGGCCCGGCATCAACAGCGAGGCTGTGCAGCCTCCATGGCTCAGAGGGGCACAGGAGTGTACCTACCGCCTCTGCAGCATGAGGAGCCGGGGTCAAACCCAACATGGAGCTGAGGGAGTGTCAAGATGCTGCGCCTGAGCACGCAGCTGTGCTCCAACGAGTGAGCCAGGCAAGAAGGCTGGGGTGGGAGAGGAGCTGGGGCAGAGCCAAGGGGTCAGAGAAGGAGGAGCGGACAGCAGCAGGGCACGGGGTGAATGGGAGGGTGGTCTCGGAGAGCCAGACGCAGTGGGCTCTGAGCTCGCAAACGCACAGGGCCCGCCCGGGGCACGACAGAACACTTGCTGAGGGAGGAAGGCAAACACTATGGAGTCTGCATAGGTCATTACAGCTGTGCAAAGAACGCTCCCAAACAGAGCTTGGAGAGATGTAAATAGCTACATTTCGTGATCGGCGGGTTCCTTTTTTCCATAAACTTTGCTTAAGTTCATAATAAAAAAAAATAAACACAGGCAAATTACACTTACTTCACCCAGTCATTTCTGGGTGGTAAGTTCTGTATTAAATTCAGAATTCATATGTGTGGGTTGAACTTCCCATATCAGCCAAAATGCGAGCCCTGGGGAGAAGGGCAGATGTGGAGGTTGTTATACTGTCAAACAATCCCTTAAATGGCCCTCTGTCCCCACCAATTCTCTGTCATTGCTGCGTCCCCTGCTATGTCCATCCCGCTCATACCAGAAAAATCAGAGCTCAAATCAGGCAGAGGTTTGCCAAACTCAATTCTTCTGGTTTATTTGTGGGAAATGGCAGTGAGAGGAAGTCTGATGTAGTGGAAAGAGCACTAGACAAGAAGTCAAAATATTTGAGTTAATTTCAAGCACTCACTTGTCCTTTGTGAAACTGGGAAAGTGACTTTCCCCAGCAGGCCCTCGCTTTTCCCCACTGCATAGCACAGGAGGGCATGAGTGATCTGTTGCTGCATCACGAAGGCCCCCAAATGCGGCAGCTTAAAGCGACAAACATCTATCATCTCGGGGTTAGGAATCTGGGAGTGGTTGAGTTGGGTAGTTCTGGCACAAGATCTCTTATGAGGTTGCAGTCAAGATGTCCTCTGGGGGCCACAGTCAGCCCGAGGTTACAGTGGGGGAAGATCAGCTTCCAGGATCACACGCATGGCTGTTGGCAGGCTCAGAAGATCCATTTCCAAGCTCATCCTTGTTTCTCACGACAGAGGCCTCCCCCTAGGCTGCCTCATGACATGGACACTGGCTTTCCTCAGAGCAAGTGATGACAGAGACAGAGACAGAGACAGATGGAGAACCCAAGACAGAAGCTACTGCCTTTCCATCATCTAATTTCAGAATTAATCCGAGTGACTATTTCCAAGTGACATCCATCATTTCTGCCATATTCTGGTCTCTAGTGGACTAGTCACCAAGTCCAGTCCACACTCAAGAAGACGATAATAAGCTCCGTCTCTTGAAGGGTGTAGTGTCAATGAATTTGTACACACATCTTCAGAGCCACCACAAGGAGTTCGATCCAGTGACTCTCAAGGTTCCAGGTCTGTGGTTGTGATGCCCCGATCCCTGGAACATTAGGCATGGTGAAGAGAAAAGGACCAGAGGTATCCGCTGCACTTTGTCTAGGTGGGCTGTGTTCTCCTCTCAGTAGAGGGGGCCTGGAGATGAGGGATGGAGATTGAGGAGGTGTGCTTCTCAGACGGATGCACAAATCTGGAGGGCTGCCATTCTCCCCAATGATCCCCAAGCCTTAGAGTGGCTGCCAAAAGGGTTCTATAAGCACATGGCTGGGGCCTCTGACTTGAGTGCCTCCTGCTGCAGCAAGGAACAAGGTTCCACCCCCTCAGTGGTTCTGGGGTCTGGCAGCTGGACATGGAACCCTCCCCAGGGACAAGCCAACCAGAGATGTTCCCGGGCTCCGTCATTCTTCCAAAGGAATAGGGAGGACCAATGCTAGGTTATCAGGGGATGAACCAGGAAGGGCACAAACCCAACCCTCTCCTGCTGACCAAGGAAAGAAGGGAACAGAAAATCACTTAGCACCAGGTTCTCTTAAGAGGCCTTGCAGCGCGAGGTAAATCACCTAAGCGTGGTGTTGGGTACATCTAGGTTTCAATACGGGCTCTGTCACTACTACCTATGTCCCCAGCCACTCTAGGTTTGTTTCCTTACCTACAAAGTGTGCATAATGAGAGATTTCACATCATAGAGCTGGGAAAATTGGAGAATCCATTGAAGACCCTTAGAATAGAGACTAGCACACAATCAGCACTCCATATTATTATTAAGTTTGTAAAAGATATCAGAGCTCGTTCAGCTCCACTGCACACCTTGCACAGGAATTCCCTCAACTGATGATGATAGAGGATGCTTGGCCCACTGCTTAAATACTTTGAGGACCTGGGATCTCACCACCTGCCCTGGCCGCCTAGGACCACAGAGCCAGCCCACAGATGGGCAGCTCACACCGGACCCGGAGCCATAATCCACCTTTCTACGGCTGCCTCCTCCACTTCTGTTCCTTTTCTATCCCAATAGCAAACAATAGTTTTGAATTTAAAATAGCCCTGTAACACATGAAAGGAAAAATAAAAGTGCACCCTCCTGTTTTAGCTTAGGTAAAATCTCCTTGGCAATCCCCCAAACATTTGACTCATCCTCACTTGCATCCTGTTTCATTTTAAAGCCAAGTCATAACTGACACATGTGATCGAAAGCCTGGTGTGTTAGAGATGGGGAAGGAGGATGCCTGCCCATAAGACTGAGTACGACCGTTCAGACTGGGAGCAAGTGGATGCGTGTGCTGTCGAGTGCACTGGCCGGGGAGGTATATCTATAACTGGAAGGACACGTGTGTGTGTGTGTGTGTGTGTGTGTGGTGTGTGTGTACATGAGGGTGAGCGGTGTGGGCTGTTATGTGCATGTGTGGATAAGTTGGGGGAGTGTATGCCTGGGTGTAGGTGTGTGGGGGTATGTGGAGTGTAAGTATGTGGGTTTGGGTGAGGACCATCCTGGTGCTCCCTGGCCAGGGCACAGTGATCCCCAGCTGCAGAGCAGCCACTAATTTGGGAGCGCATTTCTTTATACCAGCTTCCCCACTCTTTTCAGGAAGCTGCATTTGTTGGCCAGGATTTGAGATTTCTTTCACTGAGGCCTCCGGAGAGTCATTCCAACGGTGAACATGGAGCACAAACTCAAGAAGTGAAACCACATGTACTGCCTCAAAAGCAACAAGGCAGGAGGGTGTCGAAAACCCCGGGGGGGAGATACAAAGGCTCAAAGTTCTGCAACCCGCACCCCTTGGAAAGAGAGCAGGTCAGCTCCTCCCCCAACCCAAACTCCCAGTTTGAATTTTTAAAACATCAGCCTTCTAAGCAAGCATCTGCCACTCTCCGGCTTCTGAATGAAAGGTGAAGATCAGAAAAAGGAATCTTTGTGTTTTCATCAGGTATTTTAGCAAATGCAATGAGGACATTCAGATTTGATTTCCCTGTTTTGTACACACACATAAGTCGGTGCTAAGAGGATTACTTTTCCTGCAGCCACGTCCTTCCTAAAGGCCCCGGTCAAAAGAGACCCTTGTTGAACAGCACTCTCTCTGATTCCTCTGGCTTTTCTTCCTTACCTCAATGTGCACACATCTAGCTTGCCCCTAAATCCACCCACCTCACAGACTTTGGGATAACGAAGATCCCAGCCCTCCATTCTCTTCCCACCCCGGTTCCTTAATAAAGCTGGAGATGAACATTAGCGCTTGGTTCAGCAGCATCCGAAAAGGAAAGGGTGGCCTCCTCGAGCCCTCGACACCCCATAGAAAAATGTAGCCTTTTTGCCTCTGCTCCGATGAATGGCTTTTCGAGGGTTTTCATCAAGGCCGGGTCTGCTGGTGCAGAAAGCCTCACAGATGTTGACACTTTTTCATCCCTGGGTTAAGATGTCTTCCATAAGCTTTTATTCCTCATTTGTTACTTCTTTATTATCCGGGAGGTTTTGCCTCCTCCCTCTTCTCCTTTCTCTGAAGAGAGCAGCGGTAGCTGAGCCCGTCATTATCTCGGCCCTTTTCTCCTGCCTCCAGAGGCAGCCCGGGACTCGGGTCCCATTGTGGCGAACAGCAGGTAGCTGAGGCAGGCCGGGTCACTCCCCAGACTCTTTTGTGCAGCCGTCCCCTCCTCCCTGCAGCTTGGTTCTGGGGATGTAAAAGGTCAGGAGCAGCCAAGCTTCCATACCTGAGCTTTTGTCTGGGGCTGGAAGCAAATGATTTTAGAAGCAATTTCTTGGAAAGCAGCCTGGAGACTCCCTTCTCCCTCGTTAAAATGCACAGCTGTACTCCTAGCCCACCCCTTGGGGCTGGGGGTGAGGGGACAGGGGGATTAGCTCAGATCATCTGGATCCAAAAATGCCCTGAGAAAAAACCTTCTACGTAGAGGATGGTTGAGACAATTCAAACGGAAGCCTAGAGCCCCTGAGATGTTAAGCAGAGCGGGTTTTGTAATAAACAGAGTGCACTGTTCCTTCACTTTTGACTCTTCTTTGTTTTTAGTGGTAGCAGCCAGGAGCCTCCCTGCAACCTCCCTTTCCTCGCCTGTCAAATGGAAATGATCCACCCTCCCTAGCTGCCTCAGACAGTTTACTAGTTATTCTGTGGATCCAAAGGGGTGATATAGAAACTGTTTTGCAAGCCGTAAGATTCCATACGGCATTCATCATTTTTGCCCTCTACTGGCTGTATGGACCCTGACTTGAATATAAGCCACCCCATAATGCAGTTAATTTTTCTGAAAATTATAGAGCAGAGATATAGACAGATTTAAGAGCCTTAGGGCATGTGGTTCCAAACCCTGCCCAGGCTTATGCTTTGTGGGTGAGGAAGGTCTTGGGGCAAGACAGGCTTTCATGGTGGTAAATTCTTTGAGGTTTGATGTTGCTCCCCTTACAAGGCAGCTATGGGAGGCCACCTGCAGAAAGTTGGTGTGCAAATTTATGTAGGGAAAGATCAAAAGGGCCCAGGGGTGCTCACCGGCCACCAGCTTAATATAAGCCTTTGCAACATGGCTGCCAGAAGAGCCAATGGGAGCTTAAGCTGCCTAACGGAAAGAAGGGGCCCCCGCAGGCTCCACCCAGGGTGCTGAGACCTTTCTGGATATCACATCTGGAGACAGCTGTGCAGGTACAGAATTCTGCTCAAACGAAAGAGACTAGAACGATGAGAGGACTAGAAATCTCACTCTTACAAAGACGGGCTGGAGAAGCTGAGGCTGTTTCCCCTACTTGAGAGTTCAGGGATATTCGTAGGGAAGGGGAATCGGGCTCATTCTGTGTGGTCCTGGGGAGGACGGGCACTGGGACTGCAGAGTGGAAGCTGAAATGAAAATGTTTTGAGCACATGAGAGGAAAATATTTCAAATGCCCAGATTTGTCTAAAATGGAATGGGCTGCTTTAAGAGAAAGTGAGCAATCGATCATTAAGGTAATCTAGCAAAGTGGGAGACTGGGGAGAAGATTCATCATCCCTGAGCATTCATTTAGGGCTTACTCTGTGTCGGGCCCAACATGTCCTTTCTCATCATGAAATTACTCCATTCTTTGATTTATTACGAAATATAACTTTCCTTTTCTAGTGATTAAGTTGAATATAGTCGACTTTCTCTCCAGGTGATGGCTGAGTTGTAACACTCAGTGAACAAAAGCAAGCAGATCATGATGGAGAGTTCGTGCTCTGAAAAATGAGTTTTGATATTTGTAGCCTTTAGTTGAGGCCAGATGCAGCTGGTACAATATGTAAAGCTGGTACAATAAGTGGAGGGGTGGCCACTGGGGGGAACAATAAAACTTCTGGGGCCTGGGAAACAAGGAAACCATGACACTGGAGAGAAAGGGTAAAAATCTTTGAAGGGAAAGAGCCAGAGAGAGGATCCCAGTATTCTGTGTGCCCACATCGCTGTCTGAACCCTGAGCCTTATGTGCACGGAGACATCTCAAAGCAACTAAGCTACTGGAGAAGAATCTGAGCTGATATTGGCATTGCTGCCTAAGAAACGTTTGCAGTTTAAATCGTTAGAGTAGGTAGTTAGGCAGACATGAGCAGAACAGGAGAGGGACCCCCCTCCAGGAATGTTGGGTGGCCAACAGGTGACGGTCGGGCAGTTGTTAAACTGTCACTCTAAAATAATGATCAGCCTCACCCGGCACCAGGGAAAGACAGGTTCCCAATAGATAGAAAACGCCTGAAGCTGGTGACCAGCCGCTTCCCGATAAGATCTCAGGAACTGAGAGGCTGGGCTCAAAGCATGTGCGCTAAGAGGCAAAATGGTGGAGTTTAACTGCTATAGGACCTTCTTCTAGGAGAGCTGGTAAGGAAAAAACTGCCTCAAGGGG
This sequence comes from Theropithecus gelada, assembly GCF_003255815.1. Taxonomy (NCBI): domain Eukaryota; kingdom Metazoa; phylum Chordata; class Mammalia; order Primates; family Cercopithecidae; genus Theropithecus; species Theropithecus gelada. The sequence goes on from NC_037669.1 coordinate 190,643,246, forward strand.
GCATGTGCACAACGTCAGTAAACACACTACACATGCAGCCCCTCCCAAGTGCCGGCAGACCACCAGGCACGCAGACAGCCCACCCCAAGGGAAGACTCGGGGGAGAAGAAATGCAAACCCTGGAAGCATGTCAGTATCTAAAACCCCAAGTCAAGGGTCCGACAGGCACCTGGACCTCTAGAGTCACCCATTTGGCCTTCTTCCAAGTGTCCTTTACTTCTTTTCATTCCTGCTCTGAAACCTTTTAATAAATTTCTACTCCTGCTCTAAAACTTGCTTCAGTCTCTCCCTCTGCCTTAAACCTACTCTGCCTTTCTACCAAATTCTTTCTTCAGAAGGAGCAAGGACCAAGTTGGCCACAGACATGTCAGATTCGCCACCAGTAACAAATCCAAGCAAGATAATTGCCTGAAACCCCAAAAGAGATAACATCCATTGGAGAAAAAAAGCAAAATCCAGAATCTATACAACTTGACATGCATACCGTCCAGAATGCAGACTAAAATAATCCAACATACACAGAAGCAGGAAAGACGGACACATTCTGAAAATAAAAACACATCAACTGAGATAATCACAAGATGGCCCAGATGTTGTAATTAGCAGACAAGAAATTTCTAGAATGCATTACAACTATATCCCATGAAGTAAAAGAAAATATGGTCATAGTGAATGGACTTAAAATCTCAGCAAATAAATACAAATAATAAAAATGCAAATTCTAGAATCAAAAAAATACAACATCTGAAAATTTTTCAAAAATCACTAGATAGCTTTAACAACAGAATTGAGATTGCGGAGAAAAGGGAGGGTGAACTTGAAGATGAAACGACAGAAATTATCCAATGTAAAGAACAAAGGAAGGCCAGGTGAACTGGGATTAGACTCCTCTAATCCCAGGACTTTGAGATGCCGAGGTGGGTGGATCACCTGAGGTCCGTAGTCTGAGACCAGCCTGGCCAACATGGTAAAACCCCATCTCTACTAAAAATACAAAACAAAACTAGCCAGTCATGGTGGTGGGCACCTGTAATCCCAGCTACTCTGGAGGCTGAGGCAAGAGAATCACTTAAACCGGGAGGCAGAGGTTGCGGTGAGCCAAGACCAAGTCACTGCACTGTAGCCTGGGAGACAGAGCAAGACTCCGTCTCAAAAAAAAAAAAAAAAAAAAGTAAGAGAAAATGACACATTATACACAGAAGAACAACTATCCAATTAAGAATTGATATCTCATCAGAAATCATAAAGGCCAGAAGAGAGTAGAACAGCATTTTTTTGGGTTAAATTTTTAAAAAACAAACAAACCCTTTCAACCTAGAATTCTACATTCAGTGACAGTAGTCTTCAGCCAGTCGCAGTGGCTCACTCCTATAATCCCAACACTTTGGGAGGCCAAGACAGGTGGATCACTTGAGTCCAGAGTTTGAGACCAGCCCAGGCAACATGGCAAGATCCTGTTTCTACAAAAAATACAAAAATTAGCCAGTTGTGGTGGTGCACACCTGTAGTCCCAGCTAGTTGGGAGGCTGAGGCAGGCGGATCGCTTGAACCTGGGAGGCAGAGGTCGCAGTGAGCCAAGATTGTGCCACTGCACTCCAGCCTGGGTGACAGAGTGAGACTCTGTCTCAAAAAAAAAAAAAAAAAAAAGAATTAAAGGAGAAATAATAAGTGTTCAAAATAAAAGAAAACAGCAAATTTGTCACTAACAGATTTGCACTATAAGAGATGCTAAGGAAGTTTCCCAAACTGAAGGGAAAAAGATACCAAATGGGAACTCAGATCCTCAGAAAGGAAAGAAGAATATTAGAAATATAAAACATCTGGATAAATACAAAAACTGTACTTTTTTCCTCTTAATTTCTTTTTAATATATATAATATAGATTGACAGTTTAAAACAAAAATGATATCACTGCCTCTTATGGATTATAACACTTACAGATGTCATACACATAAAATCGAAAAGAAATCTAAATCTCATAAGGAATGAAGGGGTGTATGAAGTTACACGACTGCAAATTTTGTCTATTTTGTGTAAAATATTAACTATAAGTACACTTCAAAAGTTAAGAATACACAAACATATAATCCTTAGAGCTACCATGAGGAAAAATATCATTGAATTATAGATAAGAGCCAATATGTAATTTTAAATGGAATTCTAAATTTATCCCACAAAAGGCAAGAAAGGAGGAATCCCAGCGGGTGGGGAAACGGTGGGGACAAATAGAAAATGAATAATAAAATAGTTGGTGTAAACCCACAATATTAATAATAACATTAAGATTTAATGGACTAAGCACTCCAATTAAAAGGCAGAGTTGTCCTGAATGAATGAAAATACAAGTAAGACCCAACTATAAATTGTTTATAAAAATATATACTTTCAATATAAAGACAAAGAGAAGCTGAAAGTAAATGGACGGTAAAAAAAAAAATTGGCGTGCAAACAATAATATTAAGAAAGTTTGAGGAGCTATGTTTTTTGTTGTTGTTGTTCGTTTTATTTATTTATGAGACAGGGTCGCACTCTGTTGTCAGGCTGGAGTACAATGATGCAGTCACAGCTCACTGCAGCCTCAACCTCCTGGATTCAATTGATCCCCCCACCTCAGCCTCTCAAGTAGCTGGGACTATAGGTGTGCATCACTGCGCCCAGCTAATTTTTGTATATTTTGTAGAGATGGGGTTTTGCCATGTTGCCCTGGTTTTGCCATGTTGCCCAGGCTGTTCCCAAACTCCTGTGCTCAAGCAATCCACCCACCTCAGCCTTATAAGTTAGCAAAAGAAGAGCAATTAAACCCAAATTAAGTACAAATTAAATCAAATTAAGTACAAAGAATGAAATAATAAAGAGCAGAAGTCAATAAAATCCAAAATGGACAAACATTAAAGAAAAGTCAATTAAGTGAAAACTGGTTTTCAAAAGATATCAGTAAAATTAAAAATCTCCAGCTAAGTTGATCAAAAAACAAAGAGAAAAGCCACAAATTCTCAAAATCAGAAATAAAAAATGGTAACATTAGTACAGATCCTGCAGATATCAAAAAGGGTGAAAGGGTTTATTATTAATAATTTTATAGCAGTGTATTTGAGAATTTAGATAAAATGGATAAATCCATTGTAAGACATAAACTGATGCAAGAAGAAATAAAAATTTAAATATCCTCATATCAATTTAAATAACTAAATTTGTAAATAAGAACTTTTCCATTAGAAAAGTTAAGGCTCAGATGGTTTCTCTGGTGTATTCTATCAAGGGTTTGAAGAAGAAATACCAATTCTACCTGAACTTTTCAAAAAAAGGAGAAGGAGGAAACACTTCTAAACTCATTTTAGGAGGTCAGTATTACCCTGACATCAAAACAAGACAGAGATCACAAGAACATAGACACAAAAATAAATTTTAAAAAATAAGATCAAGCATATATCAAAAAGGATAATACATTGTCACCAAGTGGATTTAATCCAGGAATGCTAGATTGTAATTCACCACATTAATAGAATAAACAAGGAAAACATGATCATTTCAATAGATACAGAAGGAGCACTTGAAAAAATCTGACACTCACTAATAATAAAATCTCTTTCAAAGTAGGAATAGAGGTATAGAGATAAATAGGAATAGAGGAATAGACGTAAAATAGAGGTAAATAGAGGTAAAGTTCCTCAACTTGATAAATAACATTTATAAAAACAAACATCATATTTAATGGTAAGAGACTGAGTAATTTCCCCTGAATAATTTCAGGAACAGTGCAAAGATGTCCATCTCACCACCACTATTTAACATAGCATTAGAAGATCTAGCCAGGGCAAAAAGGCCAGAAAAGAAAATAAAAGGCATCTAGATTGAAAAGGAAGAAATAAAACTCTATTTGCAAATGACATGATTGTCTCTTAAAAATTCTAATAAATCTTTTTTTTAATTCTAGAAGTAATAAATGAGTTCAACAAGATGGTAGGATATGTTTATTTCCTGCATTAGTGCATTCTCACACTGCTATAAAGAAATTCCTGAGACTGAGTAATTTATAAAGAAAAGAGTTTTAATTGGCTCATGGTTCTGCAGGCTGTACGGGAAGTATGATGCTGGCATCTGCTGGGCTTCTGTGGAGGACTCAGGAAACTTACAATCATGGCAAAAGACAAAAGGGGTGCCAGCACTTCACATGACCAGAACAGAAGGAAGAGAGAGAAAGTCGGGAGGTGCTACACACTTTTAAACAACCAGGTCTCACAACAACTTACTGTCATGATGGCAACACCAAGGGGGATGGTGCTAAACCACTCATGAAAAGTCAGCCCCCGATCCAAACACCTCCCACCAGGCCCCACCTGCAGCACTGGGGATTACATTTCAACATGAGACTTGGGCAGGGAAATACATCCAAACCATATCAACAAACATAGGCAAATCAAACAATTTAATATACTAGCAATGAATACATGGACACCAAATATAAAATATAACATATAATCAAGAAAATGAAATATTTAGGTGTAAATATTACTAAAGATGTCCAGCACTTATGTGTTGAAAACATAAAAATGCTAACGAAAGAAATCAAAGAAAAATCTAAGGAAATGGTTGACATATGATAGTCATGGATAGGAATACTCAAAATAGTAATAATGTCAAATTTCCCCAAATTGGTATACAGGTGTAGCACAATTCCAATCAGAATCTCAGCAAGATTTTTATAGACGTAGACAAGCGTATTCTAAATGTATATGAAAAAAGCAAAGGGAGTTGAATAAGTAAAATAGTTTGGGGAAAATAATTTGGAAAAAATCTTATTACCTGATTTTAAGACTGATTAGATAGCATCAGTAATCAAGTAAGCAGGAGGAATAGATACAAAGATCAATGAAACAGAATAAAGAACCCAGAAATAGGTTCTAGATATTCTAGGTGTGAGCCCCGCACAAGTAGGGCCAACTCATTTTTGACAAAGGTGCAAAAGCAATTCAATGGGGAAGGGATAGCCTTTTTAAGAAACAGTACTAGAGCAAACAGATATTCTTGGACAAATACAAAAAAAGAAAAAGAAAGGAACCTCAACTCAAAAATCATGCCTTTTACAAAAATTAATTAAAAATGGACCATAGATTTAAATGTAAAACATAAAACTATAAAACTTTCAGAAGATAACATGAGGACAAATCCTCAGGACCTATGGTTTGGTGAAGAGTTCTTAGACGAAAAGCAAAAAAAAAAGAAAAAGACAGAAAAAACTTTTAAGTGATAAATTGGACTTTATCAACACTAAAAACTTTTGCGCTGTAAAAGACCCTCTTAAAAGGAAGAAAAGACAAGTTATAGACTGGGAGAAAATATCTGCAAACAGCAAATCTGAAAAAGGACTCATATCTAGAATATATAAAGAATTCTTAAAACTGAAGAGTAAAATAATCAAACAATTTAAATAGAAAAGTGGTAAAAGACACATGAAGAGAAATTTTAATGAAGAGTATATAAAAACAAAAAATAAGTACATGAAAAGATGTTAAACATCACTAGTCAATAAAGAAATGCAAATAAAGACCACAATGAGATATTACCACATATCTATTAGATCAAGTAAAATTTCAAAATAGCCACACCACCAAATCATGGCCAGGATGTGGAAAAACTGGATTTCTTATACATTGCTGGTGGTGATGTAAAATGATTCAGTCACTGTGGAAAACAGCTTGAAAGTTTCTTTTAAAATTACCATACCTCACAGCAATTGCACTTCTAGGTGTTTATCCCAGAGAAATGAAAACTTATGTCAACATTAAAACCTATACATAATTGTGCTTAGCCACTTCATTTTTATTATCCCAAACTGGAAACAACCAAAATGTTCTTCAATAGGTGAATGGTTAAATAAACAGCGGAACATGTATACTACAGAAAACTGCTCAGCAATAAAAAGGAATGAACTATTGATACATGCAATAGTTTGAATTTATTTCAAAGTCATTATGTTAAATGAGAAAAAAAAAAGCCAAGTTCAAAAGGTGACATACTGTATGATTCCATTTATATAACACTCTTGAAATGACAAAATTATAGTGTTGGAAAACAGGTTAGTGGTTGTCAGAGGTTAGGGATGGTTGGAGAGAGGGGGATGGGTGTGACTATAAAGAGGTAGCACAAGAAAGATTTTTACGGTGATGAAATAATTCTGCATATTGATTGTGAGGTGCTTACAAATATACATATATGATAAAATGACATAGAACTATACACACACATTGTACCAGTGTCAAATTCCTAGTTTTAATATTATACTATAACCATCTAAAATGTAACCACTGGGGGAAACTGAGTGAAGGGCACATACATCCTCTTTGTGCTACCTTTGTAACTTCCTGTGAACTTATAAGTATTTCCAAATAAAAGGTTGAATTAAAAATCAGCTGCATTTCTATATACAAGTAATGAACAATTGGGAAATAAAAGTTTAAAAACTTCGTTTATAAATAGTACTTAAAAAGAGTTAGAAATGAATTTAAAGAAAGATGTTCCAGACCTATAACCTTAAAACTACAAAATATTATTAAGGGAAATTAAAGAAAACCTAAATAAATGGAAAGGCATACCATGTCCATGGATTTGAAGATGCAATATTGTTAAAATGCTTTTTTCTAAAAACTGACCTATGGACTCAATACAATCCTCATCAAAATCATAACAGACTGTTTTGGAGAAACTGATAAGTTGATTCTAAAATAATATGAAAAAGCAAAGAGTCAAAAATTGCCAAAATAATTTTAAAAATAAAAACAAATTTGAAATACTTGCATTACCTGATTTCAGGATTACTATAAAACCACAGTAATCAAATTTATGGCATTGGCATGGTTATAGATCAGTAAAACAGAGTAAAGAGTGCAGGAATAGACTTGCATTTATATACTCAATTAATTTTTTTTACAAACGTGCCAAGATAATTGAATGAGGAATGTATAGTCTTTTTACAAAGTGGTACTAGATATCTTTATGGGGGGGAATTAAGTTTTAAACCTTACTTCACATCATATGCAAAATGATCAAAATAGATCATAGATCTAAACATAAGAGCTAAAATGATAAGAATTTCTGGAAGAAAACAGGAGAAAATCTTTGTGATATTGTGTTGGCAAAGATTACCTAAACATGACACACAAAGATTATCTAAACTTGACACAAACACCATTAATCATAAAAGAAAAATATAATAAAATGGATTTCATAAAAATTAAAAACTTCTGTTCACTTAAGGACACATTTAAGAAAATGAAAAGACAAGCCACAGACTAGAAGAAAATATCTGTAAAATATATATCTAGTGAAAGACTTTTATATAGAATAATAAGAAAGCAAACAATACAGATTTTTAAAATGGACAGAATATTTGAACAGACGCTTCCCACAGAAAATATATGGGCAGCCAATATGAAAAAGACTAGTCAACAAGGAAATACAAATCAAAACTACAACGAAATACCCAATATACCCATTAGAATGGTTTTTTTTTTTTTTTTAACTGTCATCGCAAGGAGTTAGTGAAGATGTAGAAAAACCAGACTCTCAGACACTGCCAGTAGAAATGTGAGACAGTACGGCCTCTTTGGAAAAGTGTTTGGCAGCGTTCTTAAAGTTAAACATACACCCATTACACAGCCCAGAAATTCCACTCCTGGGTACTTACCCAAGAGAATGAAAATATAGACTTGTATGTGAATGTTCATAGCAACATTATTCACAACCACATATTCTTAACAGCTAAAATCTGGAGGCCGGGCGTGGTGGCTCACGCCTGTAATCCCAGCACTTTGGGAGGCTGAAGCGGGTGGATCACTTGAGCTCAGGAGTTCAAGACCATCCTGGCCAACATGGTAAAACCCCATCTCTATAAAAAATACAAAAATTAGCTGGACATGGTGGCGGGCATCAGTGATCCTAGCTACTAGGGAGGCTGAGGCAGGAGAATTGCTTGAACCCCAGAGGTGGAGGTTGCAGTGAACCAAGATCATGCCATTGCGCTTCAACCTGGGCAACAAGAGCAAAACTCTGTCTCAAAAAAAAAAAAAAATCTGGATGCAACCCAAATGTCCCTCAATTGGTGAGCAGACAAATTGTAGTTATCCTACGAATTACATCAGAGCAGTTTTTCAGATTTTTTGATGGGCTAGGATTCAAGGCAAAAGCAAAAATGGAATTGATTTAAATAAATAAAAATAAAATATTTCATCTTCTCTTCCCCTCTCACAATCCCTTCAGATCACTTTCTGACACGCAAAGGAATGGCAAAAATGCAATCCAACATTGAATCATAAATTACTAGACACCAGCAGCTGTGCTAGGTGCTGGGACACCAAGAGGGATCACACCTGGTTTCTGCCCTTGAGAAGCTCACAATATAAACAGGGATAGAGGTGGGTGCACAGTGAATGCTCATACAAACCAGACCGCAGTGCGGCAAAGCACAAGACAATGCTTCACTCAGCAGGGGGATAGTCAGTACTGACACGGTTAGGAGTTTGAAGACTGGCCTCACAGAGGAGGTGACAATGAGTAGAACCTTGAAAGATGAGACTGTCTTTTTGTTTGTTTGTTTTTTGAGAGACGGGGTTTCACTCTGTCACCCAGGCTGTTGCAGGAGTGCAGTGGCACAATCATAGCTCACTGTAGCCTGAAACTCCTGGCCTAAGTGATCCTCCCACCTTAGCATCCCTAGTAGCTAGGACTCCAGGTGCACGGCCACACCTGGCTACGTTTTTTATTTTTTGTAGAAATGGGATCTCGCTGTGTTGCTCAGGCTGGTCTCAAACTCCTGGGCTCAAGCAATCCTTCCACCTTGGCCTCTCAAAGTGCTGGGATTGCAGGAATGAGTCACTGTGCCCAGCCAGGATGAGACAAATTAAATTAGCAGAGAAGGTGGAGAGATATGGCAGAGGAAACAGCAGAGGGAACATCCCAGCAGTGACCCCTGTGACGTTTCGGGGAGTCAAGGGTGTTTTGGTGGGGCAGGTGCTTAGGAGCAAACTAATGTGAAAAGAAGCAATGCAGAGCATTTGGTCCCTGGTTTAGCTGTTTGCTGTCTGATGGTCTCTGTGTTTGGGCATCAGCGTCCAAGCCCTGCTTGTGCCCACTGGGCCAGCCTCTCAGGAGAGCAGCAGGGTACCCTGTACCTATTCATTCAGAGCCAGCAGCCAGGGGATAACTCAGCATAAAGAAACTTCTTTTGAATCACATCATTGGTGACATTGGATCCATACTGTCAAGCCCACAAGGCTGCAAAATTTCCCCAATGTATTCATTTGGGTTCCAGTTAAATGGACAATAATGATCCTTTAGGAGTGTGTGTTGAGGTGTCAACATATCCAGTACCTTACGCTTTACAAAACACTTTCTCACCTGTGACCAGACAAGTCTACGCATGCGCCCATGAGTTAGGGAGGCAGAGAAAATGTACCCCATTTGATAGATGAGGAAACAGGCTGGAGTTGCCGACTAGGTTCAAGGTCGATGTCCCCTGTCACAGTGGCTGAAGGACATAAAGAGTGTGAAGGTCAGGGGTGAGAGAAGGAATGATTTATTGACCAGGTCCCCATCCAGCTTTTTGGGATATGAGTCTTTCAGCAGAATGTCAAAAAGTCTAATTTTCTGTGGACTCCAGAAAAGATGATTTTTATCAGATCAACAAGCCACCACAGAGTGTTAAAAGCATACCCTCTGGCTTTTTCTGCTAATGACTATGAAATTCACATTCAGTGATGAACCTCTTCTCAGGATGGAATGCTTTTATAGTAATGCCGCTAATTAATAACTCTCTTCTTCTCCTATCCCTCTTTGTGATGTTGAATCATAGGGCATAGATGCTGGCAGGGCTTTAGAGGCACTAGTAATGTGGTTTTTAAATCTTTTTCATTGACTGATCAGCATCTTTCATCTCCTTGGTTCATAACCTGTGACGCAGACAACAGCCTGGATCATTATGCCCATCTTATACGTGAAATAACCAAGGAAAAAAGCGGCTAAGCCACTTCCCCAAGTCATAGAACTAGGTCTAGAACATGTCTTGTGACTACCAAACAACGCTCAATCTACTACATCAAACTTCCTTTCTCTTCCACCCTGCAGATCAGATGCAAATTGCAACCTCCCTGAGCTTCACCAAGGAGGAAAGCAGCCCAGAGAGGAGTAGAGGTCCGGCTTTGATGGCAGTGTGGGAGAGCCCCTTGACTCTTACCCTCCCTCCAGAGAGAGAAACAGTTTTGCCTTCAAACCATCATAAGGATTGTTGCCTGCCAGCTCTGTCTCAACTTAAATATGACTCCAAGCCAATATCAAAAGGAAGGTGCCACTGTCCACCTACCCATTCCCCAGCAGCTGGCCACATTGTGCCATCCTAACCACAGCTGAGCCTGCTCCAGGCCATTCTCTTGAAACACATAATAGCATCCTCCCCCCAGCCCAGCTTCCACTGACAGGCAGGCTCTGAAGCCAGCAGGCTGCTGCCTGAAGCAGCTCCCAGCAGGAGCTCGATGGAGGCCGGCAAGGTTACAGGTGCTTTTCATCCAGCCTCACAGGAGAGCACCAACTTCCTGCTGCTAGAAATTTGTCTGCAAATTTTTGTCTTCATTCAAATCGATGGATAGAAGCCGGGAGACACTGGGGTGATATGATAACTTGATTAAGCCCCAGAACAGATGACACGGTAGCTCAAAGGCCATGTGCCCTCCTCCTTAACCTCTCCCAGGGAGACCGCAGGCTTTGCTAGTAATTGGCCCATTGTCCTTCCGCTGCGATTCCTGCACAAGCCAGGAGTCGCCTGGTTAGGGGCTCCTTTCTGGGGCAGCCTTAAATACTCTCAGACCCGTCAGGCCTAGGGAACTGTGAAAAATACCTGTGCAATGGAACATACCAGAGTCACATTCTGAGAAGCTGAAAATGACCCTTACTGAAAACAATGACCTAAGATAGTCTACCATCCTCAAGCACAGCTGTAAATTGCAACACATCCAGGGATGAAAGCCCAAGACTGTTAAAAGGTGTTCAGACTTTTAGAATATTCTGTTTTTTGGGGAGAAAATCCCCCTGACCTTTCATTGTTGTCCAGGTCGGTGTCTCCTGTTGGATTACACATTATCGAGAGTGTGTCTGATCAACCACTTCCAGATACTCTGGCGTTCACTGGTGTGAGCCCATCTTGGGTGAGCTAATGTGGATACCTGTGTATGTCATTACCTCTGGAAAAGAGAGGTGGGTTCCAAGCTGGAAAGAAGAGTGCTAAATAGAAGATATAAGCAGAGGGCCCAGTGGCTCAGGCCTGTAATCCCAGCACATGGAGACTGGCCTGGCCAACATGCCAAAACCCCATCTCTACCAAAAAAAAAAAAAAAATGGCCGGGCGCGGTGGCTCACGCCTGTAATCCCAACACTTTGGGAGGCCGAGAAGGGCGGATCACGAGGTCAAGAAATCGAGACCATCCTGGCTAACACGGTGAAACCCCATCTCTACTAAAAATGCAAAAAAAAAAAAAAGAAAAATTAGGCGTGGTGGCGGGCGCCTGTAGTCCCAGCTACTTCAGAGGCTGAGGCAGGAGAATGGTGTGAACCCGGGAGGCGGAGCTTGCAGTGAGCCGAGATTGCACCACTGCACTCCATCTAGCCTGGGCAACAGAGCCAGACTCTGTCTCAAAAAAAAAAAAAAAGAAAAGAAAAAAAAGCCGGGTGTGGTGGTGGGCGCCTGTAATCCCAGCTACTTGGGAGACTGAGGCAGGAGAATCGCTTGAACCTGGGAGAAGCAGGCTTAGGGAGGAGGAGGTTTCAGTGAGCCAAGACTGCACCACTGCACTCCAGCCTGGGTGACAAAGCCAGACTCCATCGAAAAAAAAAAAAAAGATATAAGTAGATATTTGCTGTGATGATAGTTTTCCATTCTGTTTTAAAATCTTCTGTCAGCCTTTGTTCAGTGACTTAAGACATTTTAGAGCTGAGAGGGAGCTGAACACGAATCCCCTCAACCCATTTTTTTTTGTAGGAATATATGAGAGGAATAAAATTCACTACTGTCTGCTCAAAGTTTGAGTTGGATCCTTGCTGGGGAACGTGAAAAACAAAGCTGTTAGTGACGCTTTGAAAATAAGCAAGGTATACTATTAAAGGTTAAATAAATGCTATTTTAAATTTTCATTATGATTTATTGCTCAAGTCTCCCTATAAGAAAGAGGGCTACAGTATGCCAACATCACCCCTTTCTGTCTTTGTCATGGGAATGGAATGTCTTTTGAACTGCTAAAGTAGATAATTCCATGCCTGGAAGAAAAACGAAGGGAGGGGGAGGGGGAGAGTAGAAGGAAAAAAGATTCTCTCATTTCCTAATAATTGCAAAGGCCAGGAATGTGCCACAGCGGCATTCAGGAAAATTCGGCGATGCGTGCCACAGTTGGGTGCGCGCCCTGTCCCTCTAGTGCCAGGTAGGGGGCTGGGGAGCCGCCTCTGCCATCTGCCAAGGACCCACGCGGCCCGAGCGATTTACCCATTCCCTGCAATGGCGAGATTTCTTTCTTAAAAAAAAAAAAAAAAAAAAGTTTGTTGTTTCACAGTTGGTCTCCTGGCCCCGAAGGGCAGCGTGCGCCCCGCGTGCAGTGTCCCGGCCCTCGTGGCGCTTGGAGCCTCCAAGCTCCGGCCGCGCGGCTGGAAAGGCCTCTCTGAAGGGGGCGGTCCGCTCTGCCCACGGCGACTCCGGCCATTGTCCCCGCTCGCCCCGCAAGGGAACTGAGGAGGGAGCTTTTTAAATAGTTCTCCGGGAACAAAGGGAGCCCAGGCGCCGGGCTTCATTACGGGCTCATCGGCCACACCAGCGGGCCCGCCTCTCGCCACAGCCTCGGCCACAACCAGCACCAGCCGGTGGCTCAAGGCGGCCGCAGCCCGCTCGCTGGCTCCTCCCAGCCCTTCCCCTCCTGCCCCGGGCCCCGCTGCGCCCACGCTGCACCCACGCTGCGCCCACGCTGCACCCACGCCCCGCCAGACCGCTCCCGCCTGCCAGGTAAAAGCAGAGCGCCGGGATCCACCGGGCCCCTCTGGACCTGCCCCACGCCCTGGCGCGTCCCTTTCCCGGTGGGGACCCTCCAGCGACCTGAGCGTGAGAGAAGATCTAACCTAAGCCGCCACCGCGAGGGACCACATTTAGGAGATCCGAGCCTGCCTGGCGGTTGTGAGCCTCCCCTCCCAGGACTTTCCGAAGGGCTGACTACCAACCACCCCGCGCCCGGCCCCCACGCTCGCCCCGGCAGGCAGCGCGTCCCCCCCAGGCCTTCGCCCACCGCGTGGGCTCCTGCCCTGGCCTCACCTGTCCCCGACACTCCAAGTCCCCGCCGAACAGACCTAACTGACCACAGCCAGGAGTGGGTCATTCGAGGGTCAGGAGAGGTCTTAGACATAAAATGCACACATGGGTGACACAAACACACTCTCTGAGCCTCTTGTTGAACAAAATGGAGCTAGGTAGTTTTGGGTTTTTTGTTTGTTTGTTTTGACATGGAGTCTGGCTCAGTGGCCCAAGCTGGAGTGCAGTGGTGCAATCTCAGCGCACTGCAACCTCCGCCTCCCAGGTTCAAGTGATTCTCCTGCCTCAGCCTCCCAAGTAGCTGGGATTACAGGCGCACGCCACCACGCCTGGCTAATTTTTGTATTTTTAGTAGAGAAAGGGTTTCGCCGTGTTAGCCAGGCTGGTCTCGAACTCCTGACCTCAGGTGATCCTCCCGCCTCGGCCTCCCAAAGTGCTGGGATTACAGGAGTGACCCACAACGTGGAGCTAGGCAGTTTTAAGAGTGATCAATAATGTATGAGACATGCCCCTTTATAGTAGGTGCTGCTTAAATCATAATTACAGTCATTGTCACATGGAACCTACAGCATCCAACGTAAGAGGCTTTGAAAAGTGCTTCTGGGCCAGACAAGGTGGCTCCCCCCTTGTAATCCCAGCAACTCTGGGGGCTGACTTGGGAGGATTGCTTGAGGCCAGGAGTTCAAGCACAGTCTGGGAAACATGGCAAGATCTCGTCTCTAAAAAATAAAATAAATTAGCCAGGTATGGTGGTGTGCACCTGTAGTCTTAGCTATTCAGGGGGCTGAGACAGGAGAATTGCTTGAGCCCAGGAGTTTAAGGCTCCAGTGAGCTATGATCACACCACCGTACTCTAGCCTGGGCAACAAAAGAGACCCAGTCTCTTTTAAAAATTTTAAAATAAAATAGGAAAGAAAGTGCTCTGAAGTGATGAGGTCTGCAGTGGGGCAGACAGCAAGCTAGGCAAATCATAGCACATGCTCCTCCACTGACAGAAACCCTCCCCCATGCACACCCTGCTCCTGCCTAAGCTCCTCTGCAGAGGGACCTTCAAAGCCCGTGGCAAGCGTCCCGGCAGGTGCTGCACAATGATAAATCCTGATGCATAAGACCCCCAGGCAAGGCTAATGGGCCATGCTGTGGGAAGCCAGGAGGTAACTGAATGGAGAGGTTTCCCTGGGTGGCTGGGAGGGCTGTTCCACGTCGAACCATGCCGAACTCTGTTGCTCACATGGGAGGTTGTTCCACGTCGAACCATGCCAAACACAGTCGCTCACATGGGCTGTTCCACGTCGAACCATGCCAAACACGGTCGCTCACATGGGCTGTTCCACGTTGAACCATGCAGAACACGGTCGCTCACATGGGAGGCTGTTCCACATGGAACCATGCCGAACGCTGTCGCTCACAGAGGATCCGGCCAGTGCCCACAGGAAGTGAGTGAAAGAACATTCACAGGTAGAATAAGAGTGCAGCCTCCCTGGGGAGCTTCCCATAGGGCCAAAGAGCTCGCACTCCAGCTCCTCGGTGGCACCCCAGGTTAGTTAAAAGGCTGCCCTCATTGGTGCCTACCCAGAGGACTCCTGATACCTCGGATGAGGCCTGGGCAGGCAGGTGGGAAGCGCAAACCCACAGGCAGCTGAGAACAGCTACAAATCCTGTCCTCCATCCCAACAGAAGACCATTTGTTCCTTCTCCGTTGGGGTGGGTGCTGAGGAAGGCGCTTTGTTGCAGAGTGGAGCAGACAGCAAGCTGACTGCTGTCCCCAGATTGCCGCCCACACCTAACCAGGACTGGCCCTGGGAGCAAGGAGGGAAAATGTAGGACAGCGACCAACCATGGCCCTCCAGATGGGTGAGTGCCCTCCTACTCCTTCATGCAGCTCATACCAGGCACCAGATCCCAGTGATACTCTGTCATTCACAGCACACCAGCGGTTACACCGGAGGTCCCCAAAGGAGTAAAGGCAAGAAGAAATGGATTTAGCTTTTTCTTTTTCTTTTTCTTCTTTTTTTTTTTTTTTTTTGAGACAGTCTCACTCTTTTCCAGGCTAAGTGCAGTGGCACGATCTCAGCTCACCGTAACCTTTGCCTCCCGGGTTCAAACGATTCTCCTGCCTCAGCCTCCCGAGTAGCTTGGATTACAGGCACACACCACCATGCCCAGCTAATTTTGTATTTTTTAGTAGAGATGGGGTTTCTCCATGTTGGTCAGGCTGGCCTCGAACTCCTGACCTCAGGTGATCTGCCCACTTTGGCCTCCCAAAGAACTGAGATTACAAGCATGAGCCACCGTGCCTGGCCAGATTTGGCATTTTCAAAGCACATCATCGTTTTCTTGCTGGATTGATGTCTGGCAAGCTTGCCTGATAACTGGTCTGGTGTACTTCCTTCTTTGATTTGTATATATTTTAACCTTTTGTTTACATGTCCTGCCTATTTTTTTCATAGTGATTATGAATTAACTGGAAAAGTTTTTTTAATTATTAAAAAAACAAATAGAATCCATTGAATAGTCCGAGAACTTAGATTTACCAGTGAGAAAAACCGCTGGTTGACACTAAAATAGAGCTTTAACCTACCAAGAGATGTAGAGGCTGGGGGCGCTTGTGCAGGAGCACGTGTCAGCGTGGGTGAGGAGGGGGCACAGTCGCAGCCCTGGACCCATGCTTAACTCCCTCACTTCGCTTCCATCCTCTCAGATAAGATCATTTCACTCCTAAGAGAGGACCTTCCTTCTCCTAAAGCCTCCTAAACCTCACAGCCCACATCCAGTCTGTCCCACGTGAAGGGACGCCGTCCTAGGGACGCCGGGAAGCCAAGTGCAGTCTTCCTGAGGCAAATGTGCCGCGAACGTTTTTCCCCATCTGGGATGGGGGAGCAGCCGACGGCCTGGCTGCTGGAATGCTGCTGAAACACTGTAGGTGAGCAGGCCTCGGGCAAGGCGGGATGAGGCCCAGGACAGATGACGCAATCTTGGCCTCCGCTAGAGGGCTGGCTCGGGAAGGCGGTGGAAACCTTCCATAATGAGATTCCCAGCCCGGCTCGGTCAACCAGAGGCAGTGACATTAGCCAAGGCCTTGTTCTGGCTGGAGCAGAATCCTACGGGCTGCTGTTAGAAGAACTGGTTTAACCTAGAGCAACAGGGTCTCACAATAAGGGTATTTGTGTACAGGAAGGATGCTTTGGGGAGAGGAGAGAATATGTAAATATTTTTTCGGTGTTGGTTTTAAAAGTCTGGGGAGAAATCTGCTAAATGAAAAACTTAACATACATTTAATATTCACAGGCATTGCATATAATAAAACAGTGCATTTTAAGTCTAAAGTTTTGCTCTTTCAAAACTCTATGAAAGCTTCAAAATGAATTTTGTTCAACCTCCTCTCTTAGCTCGACACTTAAATGTTAACTGAACTGTTTCTGAACTCTGATTTTGAACTAGTTAAAAATCTTATTTCATTAGACATTTCTGAAGCCCATCAGATTTCTCCCCAGTGGGGTATGGCCCGCCTGCCCATTGCAGATGAACCAGTACACTGGCGTGTGAGGGCCACCACATCTCATATGTAGCATGTATATAAAACCAGTGTTTCAGTCAATATCACTTTATTTTTTTAAATGCTGGTTTTCAGTCTAATTCACAGTTTTGTGGAAGCTATGACATATTTGATGCTTTTAGAGGCCCTCGACATTGATAATACTTGAATAATTGTGGGTGGCCTTGGGCCTCTGCAGCTTTAAGGAACAAAGTTAAGTGACACATCACCTTGCAGAAAAAGGTATATTCTATGTAATTATGGACTAGTCACCCCCATTATTCTGATTAGCATTCACTACAATAACAGTTACACTCTTTCAACATTCACATAGCACTGTAATGATATCGGCTCTGTTTCATTGTTGTGCCTTTAGCAAACACTTACTGATTTCCTCCCATGTGCCACATTCTGTGCTTTCTGGTTTTGAAGCCACATTTAGCAGAAGATACAAACATGGATCAAATAAAGACGGTATTATGTTGTAAGTGTTCAATTAAAGAAATAAACAGAGAGCCAAAAGGAGGAAGGTACAAACTCTGCCCAGAAGAGGGAAGAGAAAGTAGGGAAGGCTTCCCTAAGGAGGAGGCACTGGGAATGGCTCCTTGCTCTTCAGGACCCTGTCTGGAACTGTAACCACAGCCTCCTGAATGGTCTCCAGCTCCCACACTTCAAGCAAGAGGATAAGTAAAGTTCCAACACTGTGCTGGGGAACAGCCCTTACCATGACCACCACCCGCCATCCCGCGCCCGCCAGGCCTGGAGCTCTTCAGCAGCAGTGGGGATAGCCATTCTGATCCAAAGTGACAGCCAGACCTCTGCAAGATGTCAACAAGGACCCTCCACCAGCTAGTAATCAAGGAACACCTTCATTTACTAAACACTGACATTTTGAAGGGTAAATTCTGGTGAACGACGCCCACTCATCCCTCTGACTCCTACTCTTAGCTAATGACCCTGAGAGTCAAGTTGCTTTTGTACCTGCTGTTCCTTCTGCCTAGAGCACCTTCCTCCTCTTTAAGGACAGGCAGCCGGGCGCGGTGGCTCACGCCTGTAATCCCAGCACTTTGGGAGGCCGAGGCGGGCGGATCACAAGGTCAGGAGATCGAGACCACGGTGAAACCCCGTTTCTACTAAAAATACAAAAAAAATTAGCCGGGCGCGGTGGCGGGCGCCTGTAGTCCCAGCTACTCAGGAGGCTGAGGCAGGAGAATGGCGTGAACCCGGGAGGCGGAGCTTGCAGTGAGCCGAGATTGCGCCACTGCACTCCAGCCTGGGCGACAGAGCAAGACTCTGTCTCAAAAAAAAAAAAAAAAAAAAAAAAAAGGACAGGCAATATAGATACCAATTCATCCAGGAAGCCCTCCTGATAACCCCCAACTAAGGGAACTTAGCCACCCTCCACTTCATTCATTCAACTAAAGCTCACTGAGCACGCACCGTGTGGCAGACACGAGGGACACAGTGGTGAACACAACAGACAAAACATCCTGCCCTCGCGGAGCTTACGTTCGAGGGCAGGGAAATGAACAATAAGCAAAATAAACACGGGAAACACACAGTGTATTAAGATACAGGAGAATCAGCGGGGGCGGCCCACCCTGGCAGGAAGGTGTACTGATAACGGAATTTAGAGTTGCCGGTGTGCAGGCCTCATAAAGAGCAAACCCACTTTGAATTTATTTCACGATTATTTTTAAATTCTCTACAGATGACACACCTCCTTAGGTCCTGCCCCCGGCCACCATTGAATCAGAATGCCACTGGATTAAAGAGTGACAGGTCAAATGGAGGAAGCAGAGCAAGGATGGAGAAGGAGGAATGGTGTTGAATGGGTTGCAATTTTAAATAGGATGGTCAGGGAGGGAGGCATCAGTAAGGTGACACGTGAGTAAAGATCTTGGAGGGAAAGAGTTCCAAGCAGAAGAAGCAGTAAGTGCAAACGTCCTGAGGCAGGAGAGTGAGCACAGAGGAGACCAGTGAGAGAACCAGAGAGAACGGGGACACGGACCACACAGTCCTTTGAAATGAATGTGGCTGACAGAGTGAGACGGGAGGGAAAAGATGGGATCTGACTTCCTTTTTGAAAGGATTACTCTGGAAGCTGTGTGGAGAAGAATCTGAAGGCAGGGTGGGAACTTACTGGGATATGATGAGAACAGGGAAAGCCGGTTAGGAGACTCATAGCACTCCAGCCAAGAGCCAACGGTGGGTTGGACAAGGGGAGGATGATAGTGGTAACGAGAAGTGTCGGATTTGGAGGCGATGCCTCAGTTGAAGGGAGACAGGAGCCTAAGAGAAGAATCAAAGAGGACACAAAGGATTTTTGGACTCCCATTGGCTGAGATGGGAAATCTGTGGGCAAGAAGGGGTCTGTGGGTGGGTGGGGTGGGCAGGAGCTCGGCTCAGGATGAAATGTCTGCTACCTGCCAAGCAGGACGTCTTAGAGGCAGTGGATTCACAGCATACATAGCTCTGAGAGTCAGCAGAGAAGTCTCATTTAAAGATGAGTGATGGAGAGTTCCAAGGATTGAATCCTGATGTTCTTTGTCGTTCCTTTGCAGGAATCTGAAGAGAAGATGGCAAGAGTCTGAGAGGCATGAGCCAGAAGGAGAAGGAAAGCAAGGTGGATGTGAAGAAAGTGTTCAGCGTGGAGGGAGGAACCAGCCGTGCCAAATGATGCTAACAGCCAGGCAAGATGAGGGCCAAGAAATGTCCACTGCATGTAGCAAAATGAGGACACTGGTGACCTTGACAAGAACAGTGTCAGGGATGACAGTGTAATCGGGGTGGATTCAAGGGAGAATGGGAGGAGAGAATTTGGAGATGATGAGTCCAGACAATCATTTTGGAAAGTGGTAAGAACTGGGGCCATTCTCCTGGGGGAGGAGGTGGGGTCAAGAGAAAGTATCTTTACATGGGAAAGATGGTAGCATGGTAGCATGGTGCTAGGAGAGACCCCACAGAGAGGGAAAGATTGATGGTGCAAGGGACAGAAGGGAGACATTGGAGTGATGTCCTTGAGCAGACAGGAGGGCATGGGATGGATGGTTCATCCACAGAACAGGAGAGGGGCAGACACAAAACGCGGGCGTGTGGTGAGGTGGGGGATGAGGTGGGGACAGATGCTCACAAGGATCTCTTCTGATTGCTTTTATCTTCTTCATGAAATAGGAAGCTGAGGCATCACCTTAGAAGAAGGCTCAGCAAGTTGGTGTAAGGCAAGTGGGACTGTAAGCTCCATGAGCACAGGAACCTTGTCTCTTGTTCGCCATTGCCGCCCTGTGTTAGCACAGTGCTAGGGATATACTAGGTGTTCAAGAGGCATCTATTGGATGATGAACTAAAGAATGGCAAAATGGGCAGATTATCACAGGACCTGAAACCATAGGACCTCACCCTAAATGGGCACAGGCCAGATGGCCAGTGCTTTTTTTTTTTTTTTTTTTGAGATGGGGTCTCACTCTGTTGCTCAGGCTGGAGTGCGGTGGCGCAATCACCAACCACCGCAGCCTCAACTTCCTGGGCTCAGGCGTTCCTCCCACCTCAGCTTCCCAAGCAGCTGGGACTACAGGTGTGCACCACCACACCCAGCTAATTTTTGTACTTTTTGTAGAGACAGGGCTTTGCCATGTTGCCCAGGCTGTTCTCGAATTCCTGTGCTCGAGTGATCCACCCACCTCCACCTCCAAAAATGCTGGGATTACAGGTGTGAGCCACCGTGCCTAGCCTGCCCAGTGCTATTCTGATTCATACACTTATATTTATAGCCATCAAATCCCAGGGCTGCCTTGGGGCCCTGGGCAACCTCTGGCCAGTCTCTTTTCTGCTCTTCCCTCTCTCACTGAGCTTAAAAGAGGCTAGGCTTAGGTCTTCTTATAAAATGACCAGTGTTCTCTAATTGAAGACCAGGGTACCCTTCACAATTGTATCTATTCTTTGCTTTTTTTCTCTTTCCTAGTGACCCTCATGTTGTCATATTTGTTGCCAGGCTCACTAAGGAGGGTACCACGAAACCAGGGTTGTCACCTCTAGGCAGAGGGGAAGCTTGAAAACAACAACACATGGCCCTACAATGTTCATAGGCACCATCGCAATTCAACTGCTTCAACAAGGCCCAGGGAATATTTTTCTTTGCAAATTACTAGTATCCTATCAATATGACTAGTAGTCTACATTGTTTGCCATCTTCTGGTCCAAGAGCTGTGGGGCTGTGGAGGCAAAGTCCTGCCTGAAATGGGACCCCAGGCAGGGTGCCTCAAGTCTAAGGGTCTGGATCCTCAGCCACGGATCACACAGCCTGGAGCCTGTGGGTGAGGAGCCCCTGCTACACTCCCCTCAGCCAGAATCCTAGACCCACAGGCATCCCGGGGCTCTGTGACACTCTCTAGCCCGACTCTCTTCAACACCAAACCCCTTGTGCATCTGTCAGATGGTCCTTCAACTTCTGGGTGAAGTGCCGGTTTGAAAGTGAACTGCCAGAGAAGCAGTCGCTCCAGATGTCTTCAAAGGCCTGTGTCTGTGACCCCATCTGTCCTTACCTCAAAGGCCAGGCTCCCGTCCATCATGACGGGGAGAGTGGGGAAAGGGCTGGACTGGTCCTGTCAATTCCAAGAAACAGGTGACACACTGGCTGGGTGTTCCTGGAACTGGGATCTCCCCTTGTCTCTCTCATGCTGAACGGCCTTTTGGAAACATCTGCAAGAGGGTGACGGTCTTCCCTTCAGATCCCTTCTTCGTCCTCAGGGCACCAGAAGAGCAGCTGGCAGCCCCAGCACAAGCCCTTGAATTCTTTGTCAGGTTTAAGAGGAGGCTGGGGGGTGGAAGATGGGAGAGGAATCTAATTATTTAGTCAATAAACATGTATTGAGAAGCCAGTGTGTGCCCGGCACCCTTCAAGATGCTTGGGATAGCTGAGTGAACGAAACCCACAGGATCTCCTGCCTGTGGGGCTTGCATTCTAGTGAGGGGAAAGGTCAGAGTTCAGGCAGAGTCTTCCTGACACAGCGGCCTTCCCTTCCCCCAGGGCAAGAGGTATCCAGCCAGGCTCCTGCTGGGCCAGTGGGTCAGTCCCCCAGCCCAGAGCAAGCAGCAGCACTCAGCAGAGCCCCCACCCTCCAGATCGCCAAGCCCATCGGCTTACTCCAGCTCCCAGAGACACAGAGCCACTGAGCAGTCAACGAGAGCAGCTCCCAGCCACGGTTGGTGGCAACCCCAGGGCCCGCTGTGGGGGACGCTGTGGGTCGGCTCCCTGCCACCTGCTTCCTGCCTGTGTAGCCACAAGGGAAATGCCACCTTCTGAGGAGGAGGAGCCTGTCACTGAGATAAGCAGGTTTTGCGGGCCACTTCCACAGGAAAACACTTTCTAAGAAGCCAGTCTCCTTCCTCTGGGTGCTTTCCTGGCGAGCAGAGGCGGCACGAACACCTGCAGACCGCAGTGAGATGCGGTGGATTAAAGTAAACTCTCCTTACTTTTAACAGGCCCAGCACCCCCTCAAATCCTGGGGGTGGCTTCCCAAATATAATCTTTTTAGAGAAAAAGAAATGCCCACACCTACCACTGTTTGCAAACAATTCAAACAACTTAGGTGTGTCTTCTCCCTGTTGCGGCAATAAAAAAGAGGCTGCTGACATCTGTTTCCTTTAGGAAGCTTGTAAAAAAATACTCATGCAGACGCGCACGGTTGCTTGGCTGGAAGCAAAGCAGCATCCCATGCCTGGCTGTCCATGGGCCCCTCCTAACCTCAGCACTTGCTGGAGCCAGAAGAGCCCCCCCAGGAGCTGGCAAGGGGTACATGGCTCGAGGGTGGGTTTCCAACTCCTAGGGTCGACCCTTGATCCAGCCAACTCCTAATCAACAAGCCAAACAAGACAAAATCACTATGGGGAAACTTCTCCCTTTTTAAGCCCCAGCTTGTATAAATTAATTCTTTGTATACAACCATGGAAGGAAATTTGAGGTGAAACACAAGTCACCCCAATGGTGTAAAAAACTTTCTGAAGCTTAAAAAAATTATCAAAATACGGAGACAGTTGGATGAGACATTTCCTCCAATGCAAAATTAGTTTCTACATCAGTGATTCTCAGAATAGGGTAAGGTGGGGGGAAGAGAGTATAATGAGTTTACTGGCTTTTTCAAACTACCTGTGTGCCACTCCCATCCTCAGTTCTAGAGATTCTGACACATGCCCCAGGAAGCCTCTCCTGACCGAGAACCCCCGTCACAGTGAGTTATTCTTATTCAGTGGTTCTCAAAGATGAGCTTGCACCAGAAGCACCTGCAGAGCCCAGTAAAGCCCAAACCACTTGTTCCCACCCCCAGTTTCTGATTCAGTAACCCTGGGGTGGGGTCCAGAATTTGCATTTCTAACAAGTTCGCAGGTGATGCTGTTGATGGTACCAGAGACTGCACCAAAAGTTCTCCAGGTGTTTTGAGGCAGAAGATGATTAAGAACAACTGGGTTTGAAAAGAAATTATTTGCTGTGTATTGTAAAAGAACAAAATCGAAATTCTTTGTAGCACCTCTTGATGCTGATGGCATGACAGTACACGGAAGGATTGTGGGGGGAATGGCTGAGACCCCAAAGCTGGAAATAAGCACATGACCCAGATTCTAGCTCCATCCCCCCACTTGCAGATCTCGGGCAGGCCAGGAAGTTCCCTCTGTGAGATAAGGTTTGGGGGTGTCAGCGGTTCTTTAGCTGGAGCACAGATGTAAGGAGATTAGGGCTTGGATTCCATCTCCACATGGGTCAGAAAGCTTGTCCTGTCCTGTGGCCGTGGGCAGTGGCTTCTCAGGGATCGATCCTCAGGCCACTGAGCAGGAGAATGCAAGGGCAGCCACCCCTCACCACTGTGGCTACTCAGTGCCCACGCTCGACCCACCCCAGCTACGGCAGAAACTTTCCGTCCAGAAGAAAAGGCCCCGTTATTAGAATTCGGAAGGGACTTTGTGGTAACCAAACGTGCAGCATATATGCCAACATCATGCCACGCCCCAAAGGTCAGTAATGGTCCCAGTTATGATCTAGAAAGAAAACAGGCCTGCGGTTCCAGGGAAGGAAACCCACAGTCTGGGAAGAGTAGAATTTGAGAATTAACTTTCATTTCCTATTAGTTGTCATCCCATATGGGATTACACAGTCTGGTAATTATATGTGTGAGGTGGGGAAATCGATTCCTCTGCTTCCTCCAGGGACGGGAACTTGCTTTTCAGAGCTTCCAGGGCCTCGCACAGCCCTGGAACACACTAAGTCCTCAGGTGATGATAAATCTTTTTAAAGTCAGTGCCTCCTGCGGGGAGAAATGCCATCAAAAGGCAGGACTTCGGGAGCCTGGGAACCTAGTGTTCATCCTAGGGAAGCTCAATGCCGCCTAGCAAGGCATTCTGCGGCCACAGAACAAAGATTCCTTCCCCTCATTCTGTTGGCTTGCCTGGCTCTGCTCCTGAATATTTAATTGGAGTAATTAAGCCTATCACCAACAGGCTGTCAGTCCCAGCATTCAAAAACTCCCCTGTTGTTCTTCCAAAGAGTTAATGATCTTCAGGCCTTGAAAAGATCCTGTATTTTTGGCTGGTTATCAAAATCAACTAGAGAAGAGCTGATTCCAGGATGCTGCGAGCCTTGCTCTCTTGCTCTGTGGTGGGGGGGTGTGCTAGGCTAGGGGAAGAGGGCTTGCATTCATACCCACACACGCACACATGCCCACACATATGTGCGCATCAACACCAACACCAAAACTTAGGTGTTCACTGATTTAATGAGGCGATTCATTTTCACTTTCTGCTGGGTGGGGTGGGGGGCGGGTGGGGTAGTGGTGTGGTGCGGCATTAATGATTCCTGAGACATATTCTGTCTTGTATGTTTATACCTCTGCAGTTAGCCCCTTTTTTTTGCCCCAGCTCCTACTCAAAGTACTCTTAAGTATGGAATGCACGATGAACAGGCCAGATGATCTATCAGTTCTCTTGGAGTTTCCTACATTCTATTTTACCCTTCAAGATCATTTTCACTTCCCAGACTAGTCATTATGATGCCCTAAATGATGGTTAAGGGGCATGACAAAAAAAAAAAATCCAGCTGAAAACTACTTGACCATTTTGCATAAATCGGGTGTCAACCCACTGGTCTGTTGTATCACTCAACGGGATCCCCTTAGGAAATCTCTTTTGGAGCTCAAAAGCCAGATGAATTTTCTCTCTCCTAAGAAATCCATATACTTTTCCCTGTTTTATTTTTGTCTTGGCTGCCAAGAGCCTCAGAGTTAAATTTAATAATAGCTCTAGGTTTTGTATATTTACTTCCCTCCTTCTTCCTGTGGTCCTGAAAATAACTATTTTAATAATCTTACTGAATGTATTTTCTTTGTTGTAGGCATCCAATTTTTTTCTTCTTTAAAAAGCACAAACTATCAATGACCTTAGTGTAAAATAAGAATAAGTGCAGGATCCTGTGCTCAGAGGGAAAACCAATTGCATACAGAATGATGACTCCCTATAAACAAAAATTCCTGAATAAGATTAAGAGGGTCATAGTGGACCACAAGCTGATGGTGCCACAGTAACCCTGTGCAGGGAAGCGGGTGGTCCCCTAAGAGACCAGGCTTCTGAGTGTATGGTTACATTGTGAAGGCTCTCCTGTCTCCAGGATGCTATTTTATTTCAGCCCTCCATGAAGCTTGGTGGTTTAGCTTTACAATGGCCCCCAGAGAAGATGTTACTAAGAGTTGTAGAAAAGGTTGCGTTGTGCTTAACTGCGATCCTTTTACATGTGAGAGCAAGCTAACATACATCCGTTAGACACCTACTGTTTTCAGAATGCTGCCAGAGGAGCAGTAGGTCTTTTTCCTCAATGGTTTTCTCCCACCTACAGTCACCAGTGTAGATAGAAGCCCTTAGAACCACGTTCCCCAGCAGCACAACAGGTGGGGCTTGGGAAGATGGTGCATCTCCTGCTGGCCGGGCTGCCTAGACCCTGGGGTGAGTGTCGAATAGGTCTTGGACCCCCCTGTTCCTCCAGCTTTTAGAAAATTCTCACCCAATTGGACTGCTGTGAGGGGGACCTGATCTGAACCCTCAAACTCCTGCTTTGCAAAACCTAGATCCGACAGAGGCCCAGCCTCAAAAGCACCTCACTGTTCAGGCCCTGCAGGCAAGCTCCCGGAAGCCGGGTGTGGAGCACGGCCACATGGTATGGTCCTAATTCTCCTGTCTCATCCTCTGCAGCCTCTGCTCCTGGAGCAACTGTATTGGGCGCTCTGGCACCAGTGGCCGCGTGAGCCATGCTGGCCGCCTTCCCTGATGTTTTTTAAATACAAATTTTTAAATGTGTCTTTGAGATGAAAGCAGGAATGCCAAAAGTAGGCCGACGCTTTCTTGTGTTCAATTACAGCCCTGGGGAGTACCCCACACAAGGAGCGGCTCAGAGCCCCAGCCAAGATGAAATCTGCTTTTCCAATAAGCACTTCAAACGGCAGGGGATGTTTTTGGCTGGCTTCAGCAGCTGGGAGGCCAACAGTTAACAGGGCTGGGCACAGAGGCAGGGCTGCCCGCCATCAGGGGAAATCTGAAGCTGCCTTTCACAGCAGCTTTCACCGCAGCTGAAGTTACAAGACACTTGTCTGGCTCCCCCAAGCCAGTGGCACGAACCCACCTTTGGACTTCATTGAAAAGATCTTCCAAGATTTAATCTTCCAAGATTATTTTGATATCCAATGTATGGAGAGTTAATTCCTCTCTATACAGTTTTTCTTCATTATTTTCTCAAGCCAAATTCCTTTACAGTGTTAGGCATGTCCAAATTATTTTACTGGACTGGAATTTTGTTGGTTTGAAAATAGGCCACACCAGAAATGCTGACATAATGAAATGAGGATACTGATGGTGGTGGTGAGGATAGATGGATGGATGCATGGATGCATAGGTGGATGAATGGATGCAAGCATGCGTGGATGGATGGATGGATGGATGGGTGGATGCATGGGTGGATGGATGGATGGATGGATGGATACATAGATTGGCTGGTAGTAGAGGTAGTGGCAGTGTTACAAGGTAAGTAGGGAAAGGTCTAACAGCTCCATTTCCCAAACCTGCAAGCTGAAATTCCACAAAGTAATTGACTGGCCCAAGCTTACCACAGGTGAGCCTGATGTAGAACCCCAGCCTTCTAAGTTATGTGCTCCTCAAGACACCAACCTGTACTTCAGTAATCTGTGCCACGCTGTGATTGCATATCCATGACCTGCCCTGGCACAGAGCTTTCCAGACTCAGTCACGGTCATGGGTGCATTTTGCCTGGTTTAGTTACTAAGTATTGGCCAATTATCAAGTCATGAAGGGAATCGTCACCGGGACTTGGGATTCCCACTTCATTCTTGAATCCCTAAAACCACTCCTGGATTTGAACAAATATTTCCTGACCCGTTAGGTAGAAGAAGAAGCACCAGGGTAAACAGCAGGGATTTCCAAAGTGCGGTGTGGAGAAAGGATTTGTTAAAATACATATTCCTGGGCCTCATCTCCCTGCCAGGTTCTGAACGAGGAGGTCTGAAGCAGCTGCAGGAAATACAGGTTCAATAGCAAAACACTTAACCTCTTCCAAGTCTCATTTGAACCTCACCTGGGTAAGGTTTATCCTGACCACTCTATCTAAAATTGCAACACACATACAACCTTGTCAGTCCCCAGCACCTCACCCTGCTCTCCTTTTCCCCCTAGTACTCTCACCTGTTAAATAATTGACTTGTTTCTTTTTTATTTTTTTTGAGACAGGGTCTCTCTCTGTCACCCAGGCTGGAATGCAGTGGCACAATTATGGCTCACTATAATGTAAACCTCCTGGGCTAAGACAATCCTCCTACCTCAGGCTCTCAAGTAGTTGGGGCTACCACCACACTCAGCTAATTTTTGTATATTTGGGTAGAGATGTGGTTTCACCATGTTGCCCAGGCTGGTCTCAAATTCCTGGGCTCAAGTGATCCTTCCACCTCAGACTCCCAAAGTGTTGGGATTACAAGCATGAGCCACAGCACCCAGGCAACTTATTTCTTATACTTGTTTGTTCTTGGCCTCCCGTAATAAAGGAACTTCAGAAGGGCCAGGACCTGTCTTCCTCACTGCTGAATCCCATGAGCCTGGAGCCATGCCTAGGTCGGTAACTGCCCGTTGAAAACAACAGAGACTGAATGAGGAAGTAACTATAATTAATGCAGGTTGCTCGAGATGCACACTTGGAGAAACACTGCCCCAAGAGCATGAAGTTGGCACCAGCCCGACGGGGGTTGGGTCCCAGCTCTACCCATCTGCTGTGTGACTTCAGACAATTTAAGCCTCCTGAGCATCCGTTCTGTCTCATCTGTGAAATGGAGACAGTCCTTATATCTTAGGGCTGCAACACAAGGATCCAGTAATATAACCAGGCCCAGAGCAGGGTGCTGCAGCAATACCTCCTCCTCCCTTATCTTCTGGGTGGAATTTTGCAAGCAATGGTGTCTGCGCAGAAAATGAATCTGAAGCCTCCCAGGTGGGAGGGAGCACATTCCCTGTTTCTCATCAGGCGGACAGAGGCGGGGAGGAAGAGTGAATGCAGGTCACCCATTGGGGGAGTGTATAGTGTATAAGTCATCCCTGCCGGCTACCTCTGCAGCTCACAGGACACACGTTCACCTCCCTCCCTCCCTCCTTCCCTTCCCACCAGCAGAAATGAACAAGCAGTTTCTGAGTAAACATGATAAATCACTGGCTAGAATCGGTACTCCCGCCAAAGCAGCCTCATTTGAGATCTCAGGCAGAGCGAGCGCGCGTGCTTGGGGACTGCAATTTGGATTTAGAGGCAGCCCTGCCAGGCCTGCACACTGCCGGCTGAGCGTTCCTCCCCAAACAGCCCAGCCCGCTTCCCCGGGGGCCCTTGGAGTAAGTCCCGCAGACTCTTGCCAGCCCCACCTGGAAGGACTTAAGCTCCAGCGTGGGGGATGTGGGTGAGATGGGAACGAGGATTTCCTGACAGCGATCCTGGAATGGGTAACTGAGGTTGTAGACTTTTTCTCTGAGTTTTATGAAGCAGATAGGATTTGGAGGTTAAGAGACAAAATAAAAAATATCTACACACACACACAAACACACATTACACACCCCAAAGAGAGAAAAAACAGCCCCTGCAGAGGGGGATCAGGGCATCTGTCCACATGGATGTCAGGACAGTGGCGGTGACACACAATCCAGAGTCCAGAGCCCACGTCCAAGCTCCAGTTCCGCCACTCACTGTCCAGTGACCTTGGACGCGTCTCCCTCCCGGCCTCCCCTCGGGGTTTCTTCCTCTTGAAGCCCGAGCATGCATTCCTGATGCTCCCTGAGCTGATGTTTCATGGGTCTCTGATTTCCAGTTGGGCCCTGGCCAGGCGCATTGCGGAGGCAGTAGGGAAACTTGCCCAAATGTGTGGCCGCCCCAATCTTCTTGGCCAGCCCCCAGCCCCAGCTGAGATCCAATTCAAAGCCTGGACCTTTACTTTCAGAGTCTACACTGGAAGGAGCAGGATTCTTCCCGACGTCCCACACCTTTGTCCTGGCTTTCTGTCCCGGGTGGGGGCTCTGTGCCTGGCAGGCTGAACGCCTCTGAGCTCTTCAGAGGCAGTTTCCACCCTCAGCCCCTGCCCCGCTGTGACAGCCCCAGGCTCAGGCTGAGCTCTGGAACCGTATCTGCCATGCAGGAGGGGTCCCTCATCTGGATTCAAGGAGAGACTGTGTTCTTCAAAGTAACCCCGCTCCCGGGGAAACCCAGCCGCCACTCCCACAGGGCTGCCCAGGAGTATCCCACTCGAGACCCCAGCAGGAGCCCAGCAGGAGCTTCGGAGGAATTCGCTTGGAAAGGGATCTGCCAGGGACTGGTTGTGTGACCTTGAGCAAGTCCCTTCCCCTCTCTGGGCCTCAGTTTCCCCACCTGGCTGGGCTGGCTCTGTGCCATCTGCCCGGTGCTGACAGTCTGTGTCCCTGTCTGACCGCGGGCAGCCTCTCCCTCCCTGGGGCTGTAGGGAATGCTGCCGTCACTGGCCAGCCAGGGGTGGGGTTCAAATGGGGGAAGCCAGGAGCAACCCTTGCAGTCGGGGCTCCAGGCAGGAACCAGAAGGGAAGCCTCCCTCTACTCCCCAGCATCATCTCCTCTTCCCCGCTTAGAATTATGGGCTGGCAAAGCCAGGGAGGCCATCAGGCGTCATCCAAACCAGGGGTGTTCACGCTTCTTTTATGTACATGGCATTCCTCCAAATGAAATCTCACACAAATATCAGATTGGGGGTTTGGGGATGGGGATAAAGGGATGGACAGGGATGAAATATGGCGAGGAACATTTGTGATAAAGACAGCTCAGGGCCAGGCACGGTGGTTCACGCTTGTAATCCCAGCATTTTGGGAGCCGAGGCAGGAGGATTCCTTGAGACCAGCCTGGGTAACACAGTGGGACTCCGTCTCTACAAAAAAACAAACAAAAAAAAATTAACTGGGGGTGGTGGCGCGTGCCTGTAATTCCAGCCTCTCAGGAGGCTGAGGTGGGACAATCACTTGAGCCTGGGAGGTCAGGGTTACAGTGAGCTGTGGTCACGCCACTGCACTTCCAGCCTGGGTGACAGAGCAAGACCCTGTCTCAAAAAAAAAAAAAAAAAAGACAAGACAAGACAAGACAGTTCTGGCGTCCTGGTTGGGAAACTCCAGCCATGCAAGAACCTTCCAACCAGCTGGGGCAGCTAGACAAGATAGCATGCTCTACTCGGCTGAGTTCTCTTCTCCAGAATCAACTCCCATCGCTGCTTAAAGGGAGTAATGTGGCTGTAGGGGAGAGAACACTAAAGTTTCATCAGCAACCTCCTCACCCCCAACATACAAAATGCTCCTTACAAACGCAGTCCTATCTGTGCTGGTAAAGAAGGCAATCTGCCCTTTATCATCCGTCTTCCACCTCTGTGCATGAGAACACGTAAGTGGGAAGTATCTGATCCACGCAGCTCAGATGAGAGAAAAAGGAGGAGCAGGAACAGGAAAGGAACTGAGCAGAGGAGAGACCCAGAAAGGGAAAGATGAGAGGTGGTTCTTGCAGCTGACTTGGCAAATCCCCAGGCCTGTGGGATTTTCCGGGACCCTCCGGGTTTTGAAAAGGCAGGGGAGGGGCAGGGAACAGCCAGGGAAGATGGAAAAGAAAACTGGTGTCCGGCCGGGTGGAAATGGGGAGCAACTCCCCCGTGAGTGTCATCAGAGCAGCATAAGCAAGGGCTCGGTCCCAGAGGTGAGCCCGGCGTCCTGCCTGGAGGGGGCGGGCAGCAGGGCTGACCAGGGTGAAGCAACCCGTGCCGAGCGGCTGCAAAGGCCGCGTCTCCCCAGCACGGAGCACATCACTGACGTCAAGCGCGGCGAGGCCGCGGCCAGCATTAATTAGGTGCAGATGCACGGGGGCGGGCAGGCCTGGGCCAGAAGCCGCTCCCGGAGGCTCCGGCCCCGGGTGCGCCGCCTCCCAGCCCGGAGTTCCTCCAGCCGCAACCGGCCTCCCAGCGGCGCCACAGCGCGCCCTAGTGGCCGATGTCCGGAAAGCGCTGTCAGAGGAATCGCAGGCTCGCGGCCTGGGAGCCCCGCAGCCCTCATCTTCTGTCTGCCCTAAGGCTCATTGACTTCACATTAGAATCACTTGGGGAGCTTTTAAAAATCCCAATGCCCGGGAGGCACCTATTCCGATTACATTTGAACCCTGGGGAGCGGGCCCCGGGCCCCAGTATTTTTTAAAACTCTCTCTCGGTGCTTCCTATGCACCGCCCAGTGTAGAAGCTGTTCTCTTAAAGCAGTGGTTCTCAGAATTGAGGGTCATGGGAGTCGCCTGGAGGGCTTGTTAAATCACATATTGCTGGGCGCCACCCCAGAGTTTCTGAGCCAATACTTTTGTAGCTGGGCCCTAGTCTCTCTTACAAGTTCCCAGGTGATGCTGATGCTGCCATCCCGGGATCACACCTGGAGACCTAGTGCCAAACACTCCTAATCAAGGCACCTACTCAGCCGGCACCACAGGATCAGCAGGGAGCTTGTTAGAAATGCAGGTTTACAGACCCCTCCTCAGAACCATTGAGTGAAAATCTACATATTTTATTTTGCTTTTTATTGGCCCATAATTGTACATATTTCTGGGGTACAATGTGATGTTTTGATACATGTATGCATTGTGTAAAAATCCAATCAAGGTATTTAGCCCATCCATCATCTCATACATTTATCATTTCTTTGCTAAAGAAATTGTAAATCTTTTCTACCTACTTGGCAATGTACAATACAGTATTGTTAACCACAGTCTCCTTGCTGTGTCATAGAACACAAAAACTTCCTCCTCACTGCAACTCTGTACTTGTTGACCAATCTTTCCCCATCCACCCCTGCCCCCCAACCTCTGGTAACCACTATTCTACTCTCTCCTAGAATCTTCATTTTCTCTAGATACAGGTGATTCACCTGACATTAAGGTTTGAAAGTTCTGCTCTAAACACCATTGGTGCAGGCCTACACAATCAGGCTATGTTGACGGCTTGGAAGACCACTTGACATCCCCCACCCGGCCCCAAATCTCTGGATCAGAGAGCTGGACAGAATGTCCCAGATTATCTGATCCAATTCTTTTGCAGGACAGATGAGGGAAACTGAGGCCCAGAGAAGGGGATGAACTTGCCGAAGTTCCCTGGGTTCTAGGGTGGCCTGTCATCCTCGGTTGTCAACCTCAAAGCTCATACGCTCATACACACCCCCCTTCCTCCCCAGGAGGCAGCACTGTGAGTTCTGCTCTTGACCCACCTGTCAGGCAGCAAGCACTCCAGGGGCCTGTGGAGGCCCGGGCTCCATCCTGGCTGCTTGGGAGGGCACCGAAGCAGTGAGCAGAGACACAGGACATCGCACCAGAGAACATGGTACAAGGAAACCTATGCAAGATGGTTAGGTTTGAAAGCTAGGTGTCAGTCACTGGGCCTCCATGCTGAGATTCATACTCCCATCTTATTCATGATTATTCTGAATGCTCAGGGAAAAGAGACAGGTCAGAGGCCTATCTTAGGGACACCAGAAGCAAATCTGTACACACTAAGCATTCTGTCCCAACAGCGGGCTGGATGGCCACCTCCAGTTGCAGCTTATGGTGGGTTTCTGTCTTTTCGTCCTGTTATTTGACTGGAGTTGAATGGCCAATGAAGTTGGGCATGAGTGTGTGGACCCCAAGCTGTGCTGCCCTCGTGGATAAGTTAAATAAGCCAATGGTAAGCTCTTTCTATGGCCATTGTGTTAGTGTATTTGTGCGTTGCTATAAAGAAATGCCCGAGGCTGGTAATTTATAAAGAAAAAAGGTTTAATTGGCTCACAATTCTGCAGACTGTTCAAGAGGCATGGCATCAGCATTTGGTTCTGGTAAGAACCTTGGGAAGCTTCCACTCATGGTGAAAGGTGGAAGGCAAAAGGGGAGCAAGCACACCACATGGCAAGAGTAGGAGCAAGGGGTTGGGGGAGGTCCCAGACTCTTTTAAACAACCAGATCTCACATGAACTAACTGAGCAAGAACTCACTTATCACCAAGGGGTGGTGCTTAACCATTCATGAGGGGCCTTCCGCCATGATCCACTCACCTCCTACCAGGCCCCACCCCAACAATGGGAATCACCTTTCAACATGATCATTGAAGGGGACAAATATCCAAACCACGTTATCCCCCGCTCAGGCCCCCAATATCATGTCTTTCTCACATTTCAAAATACAATCATGCCTTTGCAATAGTCCCCCAAGTCTTAACTTGTTCCAGAATTAATCCAAAAGTCCAAGTCTCATCTGAGACTCGAGGCATGCTCCTTCTACCTATATGCCTGTAAAATCAAACCAAATTAATTACTTCCAAGATACAATGGTGGTACAGGCATTGGGTAGACATTCCCATTCTAAAAGGGAGAAATTAACCCAAAGGAAAAGGCCACAGGACCCATGCAAGTCTGAAACCCAGTGGGGCAGTCATTAAACCTTAAAGCTCTAAAATTATCCTTGATCCCATGTCCTGCATCCTGGGTGCACTGGTTCAAGGGATGGGCCCCCAAGGCCTTGAGCAGCACTGCTCCTGTGGCTTTTCTGGGCGTAGCCCTATGGCTGTTCTCATGGGCTGGTGTTGAGTGCCTGTGGCTTTTCCATGCTCAGTATGCAAGCTGTCAGTGGCTCCATCATTCTAGGGTCTGGAGGACATCAGCCACCTTCCCACAGCTCCATTAGGCAGTGTCCTGGTGCGGGGCCTGTGTGGGGGTCCAACCCCAATTTCCCCTCCACACTGCCCTAGTAGAGGTTCTCTGGTGGGGGCTCCACCCCTGCAGCAGGCTTCTGCCTGGGCAACCCCCTTAGGCTTGCTGGTACATCCTCTGAAATTTAGGTGGAAGTTGCCAAGCCTCCTTCACACTTACATGCTGTGTGCCTGCAGACTTAACACCAAGTGGAAACTGCCAAGACTTACGACAGCTTGTGTTCTCCAAAGCAGCTGCTGGAGCTGTACCCAGGCCTGGGGTCCTTTGAGCCAGCAGGGATGTGGGAAGCAGTGTCCTGAGGCTGAACAGGACAACAGTGCCCCAGACCTGGCCCCTGAACCCATTCTTTCCTCCTAGGCCCCTGAGCTTGAGATGGGAAGAGCTATCTCCAAGACCTCTGAAATGCCTTTGAGAACTTTTCCCCGTTGTATTGGATATTAGCATTTGGCTCCCTTTTAGTCATGCTAATGTCTCTAGAGCAAATGGTTGCTACACAGGCTGCTTGGATTCCTCTCCTGAAAATGCTTTTTCTTTCCCTGCTGCATGGCTAGGCTATGAACTTTTATGCTCTGCTTCCTTTTATGTATAAGTTCCAACTTTAAGTCATTTCTTTGCACCCATATCTGATTATAGGCTGTTAGAAGCAGCCATGTCACTTCTCGATACTTAGAAATCTCTTCTGCCAGCTGCCACAGAAGAAGTTGAACCTTCCACAAACCCCTAGGACATGAACACAATGCATCCAGGCTCTTTGCTGGGGAGTAACACAGGTGATCTTTGCTTCAGCTCCTAATAACTTTCTCATTTCCATCTGAGACTTTGTCAGCCTGGACTTCACTGCCCGTATCTCTATCAGCATTTTTGTCACAACCACTGTACCAGTCTCTAAGAAGTTCCAAACTTTCCTCATTTTCCTGTCTTCTTCTGAGCCCTCCAGTCTCTTCCACCCTCTGCCCATTACTCATTCCACATCTTTAGGTATCTTTATAGCAACACACTATTCACTATACCAATTTTTTCTCTTAGTCTGTTTGTGCATTGCTATTAAAAATACCTGAGACTGGGAAATTTATAAAGAAAAGAGGTTTAATTGGCTCACAATTCTGCAGGCTGTAAAAGAAGCATGGTGCCTGCATCTGGTTCTGGTAAAGACCTCAGGAAGCTTCCACTCATGGTGGAAGAAGAAAGGGGAGCAGGCATATCACATGGTGAGAGTGGGAGCAAGAGAGAGAGAAAGAGGAGGTTCCAGATGCTTAAACAACGAGATCTCACATGAACTAACTGAGCAAGAACTCACTTATCACCAAGAGGATGGTGCTAACCTACTCTTAAGGGATCTTCCCCCGTGATCCACTCACCTCCCAGTAGGCCCCACCCCCAACATTGGGAATCACATTGCAACATGAGATTTGGAGAGGACAAAAATCCAAGCTATATCAGCCATTATTCATGCGGGCAGTCTGGGACACATAGAGACCCATAGTAGCCTGTTGTGGGCACAGCATTTAGAGTCCAGGTGCAGAAACCAGACAAACACATGAATAAGGGACAGAGACATGGATATCACAAGACTGACGAGATTTCAATGCCACGGAGGCAGTGATGACACTCGGAGCAGGCAGACACTGGAGAAATGCATGGCCATGGGTCAGGAAAACCAGAGCAGGCTTCCTGGAGGTGGTGTGGCTATCCCAGCCCAGATGTGATGGAGCTTGGACATAAACCCTGGCCTGCCTGAATTTGGACCTCAACTCCTAACCACTCCTCTATCCTGTCCTCAAAGAGGGCAGGAGTGAGACCCACCTCGTCTCTCAGATGAGACCCATCTGAGATCTGTAAACAGGATGTCTGGCTGGAAAAGAGGGTTCCCACGGAGACAGCCAAGGTTGAAAAGGTTGAAAAGGGCCAGGAGGGAGGGCATTGAAGTTAAGGTTGATGAGCTCCGGCTTTATCCAGGATCCCACAGAAAGCCATCTGTGTTGTGATGCAGGAATCAGACACTGATGGCAGTTTCAGGAAGACTGAATGTTTGTAGAGGCCAGCATGTGGCTGGTGTGCAAAACCGAGCCCTGGGGGTCTGTGATGGAAGTATCACAAATGCTCTTTATATGGTTATATCATTTTGCAGGGCTGGATTTTAACATTCTGAATTCATTTCCATTCATTCCCCAAGAGCTCTGGGAAATGACTAACTTTCAATTATTAAGTAAAAATGGGGTGGGTATTTGTTTTCCTCTTGTGGGTCTTGCTCTTTTCCATCCTCTGCTACACCACACTGTTATCAACTTTACAGAAAACAAAGAAACTGGAATTAAACATTAACCAGGATCATTGAGAATGCCACAGAAATGCACAGCCCTGGGGTTAGGACAAGGGAGGCCCCTCATTCTCTGGTTGGCTGTTCAAACAGAAAATTGGCCTGGAAGCACACCCCATCTCCAAGGGACTGGGGTCGGGGGTGAGGTGATTTCAAGGAGCACTTTCCACTCCAGTCAACATTTCCTGAGTTCCTGTGTGAGGGCTGGCCTCGGTGCTAGGAATCTGGGTACACGAGGACTGAGACAGGGTCCCAGTCCTGGAGACATTATGTCACCTGTGAGAAGGGCCCTCACAGAGGCAGGGACGGAGGGCCAAGGAAGGCAGAATGGGTAGTGATGTGTTTCATCTAGAGGATACAGCAATTGCTGTAGGTCTGAAAGAATCAAAAGAATCAATAGACTTTTACTAGGAAGAAAGAGAGGGCCAGCCGGGCATGGTGGCTCACACCTGTAATCCCAGCACCTTGGGAGGCTGAGGCTGGCGGATCACTTGAGGTCAGGAGTTTGAAACCAGCTGTGCCAACAGGGTGAAACCCCGTCTCTACTAAAAATACAAAAATTGGTTGAGCGTGGTGGTGGGCACCTGTAATCCCAGTTACTCAGAGGCTGAGGCAAGAGAATTGCTTTAACCTGGGACGCAGAGGTTGCAGGGAGCTGAGATCAAGCCACTGCACTCCAGCCTGGGCAACAGAGTGAGACTCCATCTCCAAAAAAAAAAAAAAAAAAAGGCAGTTCAGGCAGAGGGAACAGCATGAATGAGCGGGCAGAGGACCTGGTGCCATCCTCCTAGAAGGAAGTGTATCAGCCAGGGGCCCAACCCAACAGGAACCCCACTAGTATTGCAGACAGAGGGAGTTTAATCCAGGGGACTGGCTGCATAGGTATAGGTGGTATAAAAACTGACAAGGGAAAGCAGACAGAAGGCAGACCAGCGTGCAGGGTGTGTTTGGGAAGTGACCGGTAGCCTGGTGATGGAGTGTGGGGTGTACAGCGGGAGGACGGCACAGGGCTGGAAGGGAGCTTGGGAGCGGAGTGGAAAGGCTGACCCTACAGTGCATGCTTGATTTGCAAAGTTACAGAGCCTCGTCAGAAGCATGGCCTGGTGGGCTTAAGCAGCTGTAGGAGGGTAGGCTGCTGGGCTGGCCCTGGTGGGAGGCTGCTGGGGTTGACCAGGGCAGGACTCGCCCGAGGCTGCTGCCAGGGAGGACAGGTGGGATGGGCTCAAAGACATTCCCGAGGCTCAGTCTTCTGACTCAGTGACTAATTGGGTGGAGGGAGGGAAGTCAACAACTCTGAACACTGACCCAGTGCCATCCTCCTGGAAGGAAATGTATCAGCCAGGGGCCCAGCCCAGCACAAGCCACGCTGGTATTTCCAACAGAGACAGTGTAATCCAGGGGACTGGTTGCAGTGGTGGTATAAAAACTGAGAAGGCAAACGAGATGGTGAGCAGCCCCGAGGTGAGCAATGGGAGGACGGTGCCGCACCATCTGGAGCAAAAGGGACAGAAAAGGGAAGCAGGTGGAGCCCGGAGACCGGGAGCTGCACACCCAGCAGAAGCCAGAGCAGACCTGCGCAGTGGGAACTGGCTCCAGAGAGACGCAAGCCCTGCTAGAGATGCTTCCTACAGCAGAGACCCAGGGGAAAGAAATGCTCTGGCGTCTCCCCTCCGCCTACCCTCTCATCACCTGCTATTGGCCAAACCTACTTGGAGCAAGGGACCTGGGGAATGTAACCTGAGATAGAAGCCCACCTGAGAAGAATGGACATGTGTGTGGGAGCAGCGGGCCGACGTGAGCACAGGGACACCAGAGGAAGCAGCTGCGGAGAGGAGACTGTGCATCCTGATTTGAAGATGGGAAGCGAGAGGTCCCTCCAGGAAGGAATGTCTGGTTTGCAGCAGCACACAGAGCAGGATGGCTGG
This sequence comes from Theropithecus gelada, assembly GCF_003255815.1. Classification (NCBI taxonomy): domain Eukaryota; kingdom Metazoa; phylum Chordata; class Mammalia; order Primates; family Cercopithecidae; genus Theropithecus; species Theropithecus gelada. The sequence continues at coordinate 190,681,639 of NC_037669.1, forward strand.
AGAGGTAGATGTGAGAGGCATGATCGTAGCTCTCTGTCTCCTGTTTTCTCAACCCAGGCAAAAGCTGATTAATGCCTGAGTCATGTCCCGGAGCTGAGCCTCCTGGGTGGGGCACGGCAAGGTGGTATCAGATGGCTCAGTGATGTGCCAGGCCTCAGGGAGGGGAGAGGATCGTGTGGGGGAAACAGAGCTGGCCTGGAGACGCTGTCACACCCACAGCATCACCCCAGTTCTGACGGCAAAGCTGGGTGACTTTGAGCAAGTGAATGATGCGCTCTGGGCTTCGATTTCCTCGTCATCACCACCCCGTCTCCAGCACAAGCTCCTCCACATCAGGGAACCTCTTGTAGTCGCCCAAACTCTGTGCTTCCTCAACACCCAGGCCTGCAGTTGACGCCACCCTCCACCTGGAATCTCCTTCCCCATTCCCACACGTCTTACTTTCTCCAGTCCTTCAGATTCAGTCCTAGCATCCATCACCTCCTCCAGAAAGCCTTCCCTGACTGCCTCGCCCCATCTCCTAGATGGGCACAGTGGGTTGTATTTTCCCAAGAGGGTCCCCTGCATATGCTCCCATATCCCACCCCCATGGTGCAACTCTTCTCTCACAGAGAGGCGGGGTGTGCATTTCCCTGACCCTAGGCCTCCTCCTTCCCCGGCCTGGAACCCAGCCTCCATGCTACGAGGAAGCCCAGGCCACCGGAAGAAACCACGTAGCCGACCCCAGCATCGACCAGGCGTGAGAGTGGGCAGGCGCCCTTCAAGTCATTCCAGTGGCCGGCCTCGAGTCTTGGGGTTGTGGCTGTATGTGATGGCTCGGAGACACACTGTCCCCACTGTGCCCTCTGCATCCAGATCCACAGCAACCTGAGAGAACAAACGATCCTGTTGTGTTACGGCTTTCTGGTTGAGGGTGATTTTGTGTGCAGCGGGTGACAAAAGTCTCCCTCGGGAGTCAAGGACCCCGTGCTTCTCTCCATCACAGCATTTTCTCCCGGGCTGCTCCTGCTGCTGACAGCTCTGCCTCTCTGACCGCACAGCGAGCCCCTGGGGCAGGGGCTGCCGTCTGCACAACCCTGGAACAGGCACACGGGCCCTCGAAGAGCACTCAACGAAGGTTTATCTCATGAAACCCAAAAAATAAGAGGGAGGCTCTCAGGTGATAGAAATATTTGAGCCACAGCATTAATACAAGATATATGTTTTTTGGTGTTGTTTTTTGGTGTTTTGGGGTTTTGTTTTTTGTTTTTTGTTTTTTCTTTATTGCTTTATTTCTAGTTCTAGATCCTTGAGGAATCACCTTTTTTTTTTTTTTTTTTTTTGAGATGGAGTCTCACTCTGTTGCTCAGGCTGGAGTGCTCACTGCAACCTCAGCATCCCGGGTTCAAACGATTCTCCTGCCTCAGCCTCCCGAGTAGCTGGGACTACAGGCACGTGGCACCACGCCTGGCTAATTTTTTTGTATTTTTAGTAGAGACGGGGTTTCACCATGTTAGCCAGGATGGTCTTGATCTCCTGACCTCGTGATCCACCTGTCTCGGCCTCCCAAAGTGCTGGGATTACAGGTGTGAGCCACCGCACCTGGCCAAGATATATACATATTTTTTAAATGCATGATGCATTGGTGAGAATGTGCTCGTCTAAACCTTTGAAGTTTATGAACTGGTCGCATGAGGCCGGGGTCCCCCGCGGGGCTTACAGAAGCTTGTCAGTGGAGTAAGCCAATGAAAGGGAGTGCGGGGCACAGCGGCGCGATGCCCCTTCAGCTGCGATGACCTCACAAAACCACCGAGTCGTACTCATTTCTACCCCTGAAACTGACCCCAGAGCTTCCTCAAACAACAGGCAGCTGTCATCCTGTGGGGCACCACTTCCTCCACCTCCCACTTCCACCCTCCTGGGACTCTGCAGGGCCCCCAGATCGACCCTGCAGGGAGTTGCCTGCCCAAAGCCCCCAGACCCCGAATCTGCACTGCTGCCCCCACCTCCTGGGCCTGCACTGCCTCCGGGAAGGCCCTCGAGGCAGAGGGATTTCACACCCCGCCAGACCTCACCAGGGGCCCTCAAGGCCTTCACAGCACTCCCCTGCCTCATTGCACTTGATCGCCACACCATCCACTGAGGCAGACCAGGCAGTGATGACAAAGCCCGGGCTATAAAAGGAAGCAACGGCTCCCAGCCTGTGGCCTGGACTTCTGGTCCCACCCCACTGACCCTCACTCCCCCTGGCCACTGACAGTGGGGCTGCTACGATCCCCAGGGGTGGGTCCCACAGCGTGTTCAGTCCGCATGGGTGGACCGAAGCATCCGCAGACATTTGACCAGCTCAGCTTAGTCCCGAGCACCCAGGACATGTCTGGGTCCCTGAACCCACAGGGTGAGGTAAGCACAGCACACGAACACTCAGGTAAATGAAAGAGGGTGAGACTGGTGCTTCTGATGCCTGAAGAACCACACACACGGCTGGGCGCAGTGGCTCACGCCTGTAATCCCAGCACTTTGGGAGGCCGAGGCAGGCAGATCACGAGGTCAACAGATTGAGACCATCCTGGCCAACACGGTGAAACCCCATCTCTACTAAAAATACAAAAATTAGCCGGGCGTGGGGTGGCGTGTGTCTGTAGTCCCAGCTACTCGGGAGCTGAGGCAGGAGAATCACTTGAATCCAGGAGGCGGAGGTTACAGTGAGCCGAGATCGCACCACTACACTCCAGCCTGGTGACAGAGTGAGACTCCACCTCAAAAAAGAATAAAAAAGAAACACACACACACACACACACACACACACAGAGCAAAAACAAACACAAAGACAAAAACAAAATCCCTTCAATGTCCATTTCCTGAGCCAATTACATCCCCCAAGAACTACTTCGGAATTACTTATTATTTGGGATTATTTGTGTTCACTTCCCCCGTACCAAAAGTCAGAATCAAGTTAACTGTGCTGTGTCTCTGTCACAAATGTCTGCTTATATAAATAGGAGGGGGTACAAGCATGTGTCCACACACGCACACACGCCTCTCTCCGGATAAAGAGGTCTCGGGGTGAGGATTCTGGAACCTGTCCTTCCACACCTCCTGCGTCTGGTCACTGTCTCCGAAGCTGACATTCCTCACGCCGAGGGATGGGCAGGCAGAAGGCTGCAGGCAGTGCGCCAGCCAGGTCAGCTTACAGCGAGCTGTCAACCCAGTCACTGACGCCTCAGCGAGGCCATAAATAACAGCGGTGAAGCTGCAGCAGGCCACCCGGGCCTCCCCCAAACCACCCCCTCACCTAACAACTGCTTGGCGTTCAGGCTTCCGCCGTGACCCGACCTAGGTCCCAAGCGTTCTTTGGGGCGCAGTGTCCCTTCCCAGGCACGGAGTGGGTCAGCCAGGAGCACGCTGCCTCACAAGGTCCCAGTGTCCTGCCAATGTCCTCTCTGGATGCTGGAGAGAGGCTGGAAACAACTCACATCACTCAAAACCTCAAAACCCCACCCCTTTCAAGACCAAGACGGCTCCAGAAAGCCAAGCTCCATCCCCGTTGTTGATCCGGTCATGGCGGATTCCATACCAGAAACGATGCCACACAGCAATTGCTGCCCTCCGCCATACAGCAGCGACTCACCCTGTGCCCAGGCTGGTCTTGTGTTCTTTGCAATGTGAGTGGGCAAAAGCCGACATATAAGGCAGCTCTTCTGCTTACACTCCTTTTGTCCCGCCCTCAGCGGCAGGGACCTTCTGTCCACACCCTTGGTTCTGAGGCTTTAACTCCCACGACCCTAAAACATCCACCCAAAATCACAGACCACCACACATACACCCACACACCACATACACACACCACACACACCATACGCCCACACACCCGACACACAGATCACACAGACCACATACACACACCACACACACAGACCACACACACCATACACACACACCCTACACACACACCACACACACACCATACGCCCACACACCCGACGCACAGATCACACAGACCATATACACACACCACACCACA